>NW_017731392.1:875343-906771 GCF_001890085.2 Hipposideros armiger | reverse complement strand
CCCCCACTTGGAGGCATATTTTTCAGGGCCAAAAAATCGTCTTATACGCTGGCAAATACGGTAACTGCACCGAACAAATTGAAACTTGTCACACACTGTTACTGAGGTTCAACGTGCTGCTTCCCATCTTGAAGAGCCCTGCCTTTCTGTTGGATGGCACGCAGCAGCAGCATTCACTGTATTTTATGATCACCATGGGAAAGGCTCCATGTCACACGTCGCTTCTGGTATGGCAATTTTTGTCAAATAAAAACATTACAGTGTAAGGGTTGGCCAAGTGGCTCAGTTGGTTAAGAGCTCGCTCAAGAGTTTGAGCAACGGTGGTTCGATTTCTGGCCCGAGCTGAGCAGCCGCTGAGCTGCCAACAGGTGGCAGAATGGCTCAGCTAAAAAAACAAACAAACAAACAAACAAACAAAACATTACAGTGTGTCCTCATCCTCCTTATTCACTGGATCTGGCACTGTGTGACTTTTGGCTCTTCCCCAAAGTCACAATGATTCAGGACATCAAAGCCAAGACAGCGCAACTAAAGACACTCACGAAAGAGGACTTCCAGAACTGCTTCAGAAAGTGGCAAGAACAGTGGGATAAGTGTGTTCAAAGCGAGGGGGAGTATTCTGAAGGGAACTGATGGCAATGTGTCTTTTACTGTAATAATTTTTTTTATTTAAACATTCACCGTATTGTTTGATCACACCTTGTATATAAGAAAACCAGGTAACATAAATGACCAGCCAATGACTAAGGAACTCTGCTTTGTAGTACTATTTATTTTCTTAATAAAAATAAGGGGATATTTTGCAAATGGGATAGTTTTTCCCTTATTATAAGCCATAATATAACTACAAACAACAACAACATAAAACCACATAGAAATCCAAGGACTGCAAAGTGCACAAAGATCAGCACTACAGAATCCTTGGGTCTCCTCAGACACTGTGTTGAGTAGCTGACTCCTTCATCCTTTATTCTGTTCTATGTTCTTGGTTGATGATAAAAGGCCACATTTGTGATTTAACACTGTCTTTTAATCCCACTTCTGCCATGCTCATTCTCTCTTAGTAAAGGGGCCCGATGACTGCCAAGGGGTTTTGCAGGCCAGAATGACTTATGCAGACTGTCATTTACCCCTTTAGACCTCTAATTGCTGTTGCAGACATACACATAACCCTTGTTTATAAACTGATTGTTTATATTTGTAGAATCTTTTGTTTTTCCTCCTAAAAAGTGACACTTAAATTGGGACTTCATTGTGTCCCAAATAAAATTTTTCTTTCAGAAGAACAGATATAAAATCTGCATTATATAGGCAGAAAGAGAATTTGTGCTTTCTTTCCATCTCCCAAACAACGGGCAGTTATTGTTGGACACAACCAAATATAAAAATAATGTACAAATGTTAGAAGCAGCAAAACAGACTATGGTCCATGTCCAGGTACCATGCTTGGTATAGTGGGAAACATGGAAGAATAAGATAAAGTCCCCCCTCTAGAGTCGCCACATTCTATCCGCTCTTCCTCCAAAATACATCTACAATCCAGTCACTCTTCCCCACCTTCATCTCACACCTCATTACCTTGGGTGAATGCCCTATGATCTTTCAGCTGACCTACAGCAATAGCCTTCTAACTGATTTGCTCATCCCTAAACCTGCCAAGGGCATTCCCACCTCAAGGCCTTACACTTCATTTTCCCTCTGCCTAGAATGATCTTCCCATTTATTCACAGAGCGCAATACCTTCAGGTTTCTGTTCAGATGTCATCATATCAAAGAGCCTGACCCTGACACTCTACATAAAATAACCCCATCTCTCCTATTTACCGGCCTTCTTTGTTCCTCTTCATAGCATTTATCACTGACATGCCACATACTCGTATTTATTATTAGTTTCCCCTAAAACTTCTTAAGAGCAGAGATTTTACTCTCCGGTTCACTGCTGTATCCTCTGTGCCTAGAATGGTGCATGGCACACATCCACACATCTGTTAGATGATATTTAACTGGTAATTGTTCAAGTTAAATAATGATACAGAGCAACAGTAATTTAGTATTTCAAGACTGTTCACAGCTAATTGCCAATTGAATAGCATTGGCCAGTAATACCCCAAAGGAATACATACCAGCATCACTTGGAGAGGTTTTCCAAAATATACATGCCCAAACCTCACCACCACACCCACCAAACCTTTCCAGGTGGAGTTCTGAGCTCCACCTATTAAACAGCTTCGTTGGTGATTCCATTTATTATTATTATTGTTGTTGTTGTAAAATACATATAACATAAAATTTGACATGTTAAACATTTCCAGGTGATTGATTCTATTTTGCACCCCTATTTATAATAAGTAGTTCAGCAGAGGGAGTAGAGCTAAAAAAAAAGAGGATTAATAAAAAAGGTACCATTTTATCTTAGAAAGAGGACAGGCTTTGGAGTTGAACACAAGTCTACCCCTCATTAGCTGTGGGCCAGAGCAAGGTACTTGACTCTTAGTTTCCACTCCCACAAAATGAAGATAATCTCCATACCCTCTTTCTCTCCCCACATCCACTTCAAACTGCTCCAAAGTTATGTAAAGCTAAAAATAAAATAAAGTACATATATGACATATATGTATTTTTGTGCACATAAAAGGCATTAAGTTAGAACTTACTGGAATTATTTTTATTAAAACAGAAAAATAAATACATAATGGAAGAAAAACAAAAAGTATGTGAAATCCTGCCATAAGTGGCTATAAAAATTTTTCTTCCTCAGGCCAGCCGAGTGGCTCAGTTGGTTAAGAGCTCATTCAAGAGTATGCGCTCTGGGCCGGCCGAGTGGCGCGATGGTTAAGAACTGGCTTGGGATGCCAGAGGGCCCCGGTTCGGATCCCACATATGAGGGCCAGTGACACTGCCCTCCGCAGCTAACATGCTGAACAACAGCTCAACCTGGAGCTGGGCTGCCATGAATCGCCGGCAACCGTGTAGGCTGCAGCCCCTGTGGCAGTGGGTTGCCATGGGCTACCGTATGTAGCCAGCAGCCAGCGTGAGCAGCCGTCCAGAAGCCGGCGACTGATCTGCCTCACCCGGGAGGAGCGCAATGATGGTGCCAACTTGGGCCAGTGAAACAACGTCCTCCACAACTAGACTGAAGAACAAAACGACAGCGACTTGTCTGTTCCCCTTCCCCCAATTCCCTAGCACTGTTCCGATCCCCCCAATTCCCCAATAAAAATCTTTAAAAAAAAAGAGTATGTGATCTGAGCAACAGGGTCTCCGGTTTGATTCCCAGCCCGAGCTGAGCTGCCAACAGGTGGCAGGATGGCTCAGCTAAAAAAGAAATTATCTTCCTCTACTGATAGATAGGACAGGTGAGAAAAGACTTGTTAGGAGCTCCACAGATATGATCATATTAAAACAGTGCGTCTCAAATTAGAGAATGCTTCAGAATCACCTAGAGAGCATGTTAAACACAGATTGCTGGGCCCACTCCCCGAGTTTCTGATTCAGTAATTCTGGGGTGGGGCCTGACAAGTTTCCAGGTGATGCTGAGGCTGCTGGTTATTAGTTAAAGGGTACAAAGTTCTGGTTATACAAGATGAATAAGTCCTAGAGACCTACTGTACAGCACAGTGCCTATAGTTAACAATACTGTGTTGTATATTTAAAATTTTCTAAAATGGTGTACTTAATGTTAAGTGTTCTTATCACAAAAATAATTAGAGCATGGGAGGAAGCTTTTGGAGGTGAGAGTAGGTTTATGGCATAGATGTGGTGAAGGTTTCAAGAGCGTATACATATCTCTAAACTCATCAAGTTGTATACATTAAATATGTACAGCTTTTTGTATGGCAACCATACCTCAATAAAGCAGATTTAAAAAAAAAAAAATGAATGAAAAGTATGCAAATTCTAACAAAACCCGAGTAGATTAATTCCTTCAGTACAATTTTTTAAATATAAAAGTAATAGTTTACTTTTTAAAAAACTATAACCAATAATATGCTTGTGATTTTTAGAACATTTTAAAATTAGGTAAGGGTCAACTATTACAATTTAAATAATACAAGAATAATTTCATGCCACTTGTATCCCAGTGACAAATAAATTCAATCCTGAAAATATATTTAAAGAAATTCTTAGAATACTCATCATTTTAAAAGTTAAAATCTAGCTAAAAACAAAATGTGGTAGTTTTAAAACAGCAAGCGTGACCCATAACTTCTCACGGATATATTACATAAACGATTACTTACAGGTATGGAGGCATTCCGTTACTGTAGTTGGCTTGATCAGATACCCTTTACAGATATAGCAGGTGATGTAAGGATTGAAATCTTTCACCAAGTGTTTCCTTTGGGTAGCCATTCGTAGTTAGCTAGGAGTGGCTTTAGTAGGAGTTCAGGCAAAGAAGGGTTTTATAGTGGATGAAAGTCTGAGCCCAGGAGCTGGAGAGTTCCCAACTGGATATCCCGAGGCATGAGAACTATCATCCAGATCTATCATGAGATCGCCGGTCATTACTCCTTTTGGTGGTTCCGCTTTCCCATATCTGTTTCCACAATAATTTAAAAGAGGAGAAAAAGGTATCAAATTCTTCATACTATATTAGTATCATTATATTAGCAGCAAGTGTTACATGTTTCAAACTGGATGAACAAGTGAATAGAACATTTCCCTCACTGTAACATTAATTTGAAACCTGCTACAATTTCAGAACAATGACAAACTCATCCAATCCTGGAGCCTCAACTATCACCTCTGCACAAATGACATCCAAAGCTATTAACTCCAGTTTTGATATCTTTACTTCTTCAGTACTACATTTTAACTATCTGCTTGACTGCTGTTATTAGTTCCTGTGAATACAAGGTTAAAGGATTCAAAATTGAGGTCATTATCGTGCCTATCAAAATGCTCCCTATTTCCATTTTGTACCCTGCATCCAGTCAGTAGTCAAATCAAGTTGATGTCCTATTCCATTTCATCCCCAGTCAGCCTACTAGTGTATTACCTCTCCACCTTCCATCCATCTTATATTCTGCTACCAGGTTAGGAAAGAAAGTCCAAGACAGAATGACAAAGAACATCAGTGTCTCATCTCAATGATTAAGTTTCTTAGCTTGTCATCTACCCATAAGACTCTCCACAGGATGACCTTAGCATAACCTTCAACACTGAGGAAAACTGAAAGGATCACTCTCTGTCTCTCCCACAGTCCACTCTGCAGGCTCTATGCCCAGTATTCAACAAGCCCTACCTGTCCTCTGTCTAGATCCTACCTATCCTTCAAAACCGGTCTCTAGTGCTATCCTCGGAGTAATCTCTCCATGGTTTTTAACCCTTACTTCTCTCCTGTTACATTTTTCTTTTACATATTTGGATTTATAGTTACACAGTCTTTATAACTCCTCTATTAGACCGCAAAAATCTCTGATACAAACCCATCCCATTTAGTAAAGGTATAACCTGGGCAATGTTACTTATCCTCTTTCTGTTTTTGTTGTTGTTTTTTTTTTTTTTTGTTAACTAAAATGAAAAGAGTGCCAGCCTCCTAAAGTGGAGAGGATTAAATGAGACAATATACAATACATAGAGCTACGTAGCACACAATAAAAACTGTAACTTTTTTTCCAGAAACGTTTAGCATAGTTGGCTTGTACATAAGGTTCCTTTAAAAAAAAGTTTTAAAGGTTTCATGTAACAAATGTGTCCTCTTAGAAAACACAACACGAAAAAGGTGTTATTTCCTAAGTTAATTCTAAAAAACAGAAACTTTTCTATCTTAGCTATTCACTCATTGGTAAGTATAAATGAAGGACTCGGAAAGGTAAAAGGCATCATCCCATTCACACATCACCATGGAGAATGTACACTGACTAGCTTCTGCGTGTTATCCTCCTATCCGCTCGGGAAATCGTGTGGATGGTATAACAGAAAGAGAGCATGATTAACAGACTGGGGGTCTGGGCTCTGGTCCTCAGCCCTGTTTGACCTTCAGCAAGGCATTTAAGATCCGTGCCCGGGTCTCGGCTTCCTCCCCTTAGACACTGGGATTCACGGCCCAGCCTTTCCCACAGGTTTGCCAGGAAGCCTCAAGTAAGAGAAAGTCCTCCAAAAGAAGCCACGCACGGTCCCCGACCTGGGCTGGGTATTAAGATCGTCAGCCATCGAGCCCTGTCACCAAGACAGAAAGGAAGCAAGTGTGTGCAGCGCCTGGGCAGGGGCGGCAGGGAACTTTTCCACGTCCTCCGGCGGCGGGACCCTGCGATACGGCCCCGGGCGGGCCGGCCCTGGGCGGTCCAAGCACCAGTCCGCCCCGCCCGCCCCGCAGGTGCCCGCGCCCGGCGGACGCGCCGTTCAGGCCGGGGCGGACGCTCCGCCTCTCCCGCGGCCGGACGCCCGCAGCCCGCCGCCCAATCCGCCCCCGAAAGGAGGCCGCGCCTCCGACGCCCCCAAACACCGGCCGGCCACCCCCCCTTCTCCCGCCTCCCCGCCTCCGAAGGACTCTCCCGGTTCCAGACGGGGCCGACCTCGGCAGGTGCCTGGAGATGCCGCTCCGGTTCCCGGCGCAAAGTTGGGCGGGGAGCGCGGGGCTGGCTGGGGTCCCGGCCCCTCGGCCGCTCTCGAGCCCGCGCGGTACCTACCCCGCGGCCGCCGCTGCTCCTCGCCCGCCAGCGCGCCGGCCTCGCAAGGAAGGAAAGTGAAAGAGAAACAGCGCCCGCCGCGGCCTGGCCGGTCCCGGCGCCCCGTCCGCCCTCCCCCTGCAGGCGGGAGCGCGCCGGCTCCGCGGGGCCACTCGGCTAGGGCCCGATAGGGCGCGGCGGGCCTCGGGGCCCAGCGCCGGTGCCGCCTCCAAGGGCAACTCCACCCCCTTTCAACCGCCGGCGCCGCTGGCCGGCCACGCCCCCGGCGCCACGCCCGCAGGCCACGCCCGCCAGCCCGCGCTCCTCGCAGGTGCCGCGGCCGCCCCTCCCGCCCCGCGGCCGCCGCTCCAGCGCGACACGTAGCTTTAGCCAAATTTTATCTCGGTGCTTCTCTCCACCACCAACCCCTCCCGGTTGTTTTCGTGGTAACAATGTCTGGTATATTTTCCCTAGCAGACTTAACAACAACGGTCAGTGTTGAGAATGAGTCACCCTAAGAAATTGTCTACTGGGCTGCGTCTTCCCCAAGCCAATCCCACCTGTGTTGGGGGGGGGGATGAGGGGGGACACAAAGACATCCCTTGATTTGCACCTTATTTAAACATCACTAACAAACTTATTACTGTGGGGTGGGTCCAGAGAACATGAGTGTTGACAACTGTAAGCAAGCAGGAGTGCAGTGAGGGTGGGGGGTTTTAGTGGAAAGGTATTTATGACTTTGCAAGAGTCAAAACAAAAAACCCAATGGACTTTGAGATTTACAAAAGACCAGGCATTGCAAAAAGTGCATTCAAAGCATGCATTAAAGGATTCCTCAGTCATTCAATCCTATTCTGCATCCACAAATTTACAAATTTCTACTACAGCCACTTTTTTGCTAAACATAAATTAGACCTTGTTCTTTGCTTCTTAGAAGACTGCAATCCAGTAATCCTAGGGTAGCAGGCAAATCAGTGTGGTCTTCACTGGTAAAGCAAAAGTTAAAACTAACATCCCAAAGGGAATCAGGAAACGCGGCTTTCAATCTTGTGTAGTATTAGAAAGAGAAAAAGGCATTGCAATTACATCATCTTTGCTTTTATAAAAGTGAGAGCAGTGATGGCTAGGGATTTGACAGTAGTGGGGGGTGGGAATTAACGCAAGGTACTTGCTTTATCTCCAGTTGACAGGAGTCCCCTCACCTTCCTTGTTACCAGAGTGATAGATTGTGAAGAAGGCTCTAGTGGCAAACCAATGAACCCAATGACCACTAGCCCTGCAGCCTTACTGGTGTTCAAAGACCCATCTCCAATTTAAAATACACCAAGAAGTAGACCAGGACAGCTTTTTAAAATATCCAATTTATAATTAAACTTTCATAGAGCGGACATAACATTTAAAATTACCATTTTTTAATATCATAGCAGGAGCAATACATTTTCTGAAACAGCTTTCCATGACCACATTTTTAAGGCAAAGGTACACAGGCCAATTTCCAAGTTGGGTCAACTTCAATAAGTCACAGCAATCACAATGAGCACAAAAAACAGGTCAGGTCAAATGACTTTATAACTGAAGGATTTCTGCAGATCTTTCATCTCAGAGACTAAACAGATGAATACGTGAAAAGTTACCCTATTTCTAGTGTATTTAAAATATGGAATGGAAGGTACTACCATAAATACTACATATACAAATATACTACAAATACAGTATGACTTGGTATTTTCCTATTTTGCATGTGAACTTATTTTAAATATATTCTTGAAGAATAACACTTAAGTTCAGGGGGCTTAAATGTGATTGGTGATTGACATTATAAGTGGGGTTAATTAGCATTCCCTGAGGAAATAAATGAGTTTGAGGATGGATATTAGAAGGACTTATATTAGTGATGGAGAGAGGGGGGTCATGAATATGCTATAGCGCAGTACCTGAAGAGAGAGGTAGAGGTGGGTTGCCATGATCAAAAGTGCAAATGGTGGACTTGGAGTTGGGGGATAGAATTACAACCTTTGTAAAAAAATCGGTGCTTTGTGTCTCTAGAGGAAGCATGGTTTGTAAAAAATGTTCAGTAGTTTCTCCTTCCCCATTTCAGCAACTCTACCCAACCACCCTATCTTTCTCATTCCAAAATAAATAAATACATAAATAAAAAATGCACAAACACAAAAAAGAAAAACAAACAAATAAAAAACTCAAAACATCTGTCTGGCTCAAAATAATAATAAAAGGCAAGAGAGGATGTTACAAAGGGGGAAGTTTCCTGACCTATGTTTAGATTCTAAGCATTCAAACATAAGACTTTCATTCAGCTGCTGTGTTGCCTCTCCTCCCTCAGGACTGCTTCCCAGTAACTCACCCATTAGTCCCTTGGTTCTGACTGTGGGGCCTGGAACAAACCATAGAAGCCTCAATGTGAGGGGGTGGCTCTGATAACAAATCTCAAGTACCAGTGAGACCCTCAAGTAAACAAAGGCCTGGAAGCAACTGGATATACAGGACCAGGAAAAAAAAAAAGACAGATAAAAGAATCATAGCTGGGAGCCCCCTTATCACTGATCTACTTCAGCTTTCTCATTTTACAGATGCAGAAACCAAGATCCTGAGAAGTGGCAAATTCATACAGACAAAGCTGATTATGGTAAAGCCAAGACAAAAACAAAGGTGCCAGTTCCATATTATTTATACCTCTCTCAAGAGAACTTTGCAAGTCTAAGAATTTAAGGGAGGTCTGGTACAAAACAATGAAGTTAAAGAAAATAAAGCAACAAAGGGAGAGAAGAATGGAGGAAGAGAAGGAGGAAGTAAGTATCTAGGTGGTATTTAGTAGCGAAGTGGCCACTGGTGATTTCCTATCAAAGAAGCATAAGCCCAAAGTGGTAACTTATTTCACTTGATTATTGATCGAGATTCGTCCAGGGAACCACAAATGGCTCTTGATAACCCTCAAAACTATTTGGAGCTATCTATGTACCTACGAAATGTTTTCATTAATTTACATTTTATGTGAAGATTTTTATTTCAGTGAAGGCTGGGCAATGGATAGGTAATATCTATACTGAAAAGTTCACATTCCTTCCTTGTTTAATAAATATGTCATCAGTGAACTGTTGTTTAATGGCATAACATTTTTAAAATAAGGTGGTATCTTTACATTTCCCTGAAAAATTAAATAAGATGACTTTCTGATTATTGTGGATTATTTTACATATCTAAGTATGCTACTTCATCTTTTAACATGGAATATCTCTAACATGAAACTGCCCTCTGTAATCTAAAAGTCTTCTTACAGAGATTTTAGAACATATTAAAAGGTAAAATGTCCAACAGATGTTATTTATTTTATGGCTATGGATATTACAGTTCAAAATCTATGACTGCCTAAAATCAATGATGGAGGAATGGGAGGGAAACAGAAAACTGAAGGACTTCCAATCACCCTTGACCATGCCTCTTTTTCTCTTAATGCACCCCTCCTCTGCAATCAATAATTCCCAAGGACTCTCTCTACTAAATGTCTCTTGAATCCTTCCACTTAACCTGCCCAGGTTCAGATTACTATCATCTCTACCCTCCATTACTTCAATGAACTCTTAAGCAGAGTCTCCCTACAGCTCTTCTCTGCCAAACCACTCTCCACAGCACAGCCAGAGGACTCTAACTACAAATTTCATCATGCTGCTCCCTAGCTTAAAAAAAAACCAAAACGCTTGTTCTTAGGATAAAGCCAAACACTTAAGCCTGTCTCAGATCCCTGTCCCTTCTACAGCCTCTCCCTTGAACTCCATGCTGCAGCCCTAATGAACCTTTATACCCTCTGGTGAGAGAGATGGGTCTTCTTTTCAAATGAGCACCCTGTCCCGAATCCCTCACCTCTCCTCACTCTTGCTAAATCTGGTCAACTCTTATTTATCATTTATGTATCAAATGATCTCAAAGGCCACCTTCCCGGACACCTCAAAGCTGCATAAGTTTCCTCAATATACATACACCACATACATAACAACTCATACTAATTCTCTCAAGGCCCCCATCACATTGTGTTGGGTTCTCTGGTTTACTTGTCGGAGCCTCTTACTAGTGTGTAAGCCCTGTGGATCGATCCATCGCTTGGCTGTGCATTCCTAGCAAAGTGGATGGCAAACGGTAAGCATTTAAATAAATATTGACTGAAAAGCTGAATAACTGCACATAGTCTAAGACATAGTCTGTGGATTCTTTCTTCGGTTTCTTCTTGGAGGGATCTTTACAAAGGATGTGTTAAGGCATAATCCCTGCCCTCTAGGACTACTAATTAAAATCACACCAGGGAGTAGAGACTTATCCACAAGAAACAATTATGGAGCAATACACCAAATTTATTAATAAAGTGTTAAATGGAACATGATCAAATGATAAAAACTCCAGTTGGAAAGATAGAGTGTCATGGGTGGTCAAGAAATAAGTCCTACATTTAAGACTCTGCCAGTTACAAAGACAGCAAGGCAAAATCAAAGGCTATGAGGATGAAAAATAAACGAGAAAGCTAGAAAAAAAAATTAAGTCAATATACTAAAAGTGAGTCCAGATAAATAGCCTTCAGCATAGGGACAAGATTACTCTGTGAAAGACTGCAAGCAGCTAAATATTTTAAAGTGCTTTAAATACATTATGCTAAAGAAGCAGACTGACAATTTTTCCTTTTCCTTTGAGAAGCAGAAAAACTAGCTGCATTTTCTTTACTGTGATGTCAACAGTTGGCTGGAGCAAGTTCCATTTTTACTTGCTCAGAACAGAAACTGTAACGAAAAAACTAGGTACAGGCTATAAGGAAAAGCTAGACTGACTCCAATCATCAGGGCTCTGATATTTTAAAACATCATTACAGAACCACAGCTGTTATTCTGGGAGGTCAGACTAAATCTCCGAGGATCATAAATGAACAAATAACTTAAATGCAGAAACTAAGAATATTCCATTAAATCTGAATGTAGATGATTTCTAAATTAGGAGTGATTGTAGAAAAGTTAAGGGAAAAAAAGCCCTACCAAAATAAAGATATGAAATTCAATTGGGGCAAATGCATGACAGAAACTTAGTAACATAAACATTCAAATATCAGGGGAGATTAGGCACACGAATTGAAAAAGTCCAGGTTTTACAGGTAGCTATGGTGTGGAAGGACACTAGACGCAAAGAACATGGTTTTTAGTTAGATCAAGTCACTTAACTTCCTTTGGCTTCATTTTCTTTCTATGAAAATTGAGGTTAATATTATTATCTTAACCACTGGTCTACAGGGAGGATTTTCTATATTATATGTTGTTACAATGAGCATATAGAAGATTAAATGAGATAAGAGACAATTGTTTTTTAAATTGTAAATTGTAAAGAAACTGTAAAACTTATATAAGGCACAAGTAGTCATTTGTGGACCACCAGCTAGTAATACTACCTAGTAATCTTGTACCACGCAGTAGAGGTCCTGATTCTAAGGTATATCCAAACAATGTCTGCAGAATGAACGATATACGCCAGACATGGCAGTGGATGTAGGACACAGAAGAAAACAAGGCATGCAATGGTCAGAAAGTACTCCTCCTTCTGCATTCAATATTCATCACACCTGATTTTTAAAATCAAGATGGGGAAACCTAAACATTTCACTAAGAAATTCAAAATTAAACAAAGGAAATTAGTTCTTCCCCATCCCCCCCAAATGTTTACTAATTTGGGTTAGTTCAACATTGCAGAAGTGGTGCGTTAAATCTTTATTCACTCCCTTCAAATGAAGGGGTAGCAGAAATGTTTTCCATTACAATGCAAATCCTCCAGGCAGGGTCATAATTTAGCCCTGTGAGCGATCTCTTGAGCTATCGGCCAGGATTAGTAGACTTCTTAGTCCACAAGATACAAGAAAGCACAAGGAAGGACAGAAGGCTTTAGTCATGAGCTAACACTGGACCAGAGTATTAACTGCGACATTTTGCTGGCTGGGAGGCTGGGGAGGCAGCAGGAGGAAAGAAAGCATATCTGAAAGAGGATGGCAAACCACCCAAGACGACCTTCTGTCCTGTGCTTCACAATTCTGTGTTGGATCCGAAACAACAACAAAAAAACCATTCTTGAAAACAAAAGGCATATTAATGTATTCATATTGTCTTCAACTATTCAAAAACTGTATGACTAAGATACTGGTTGATTTTTGTATACGTTTGCAGAAAATCTAAGAGAAAAATGGCCTAAATTAAAGCAGGGGACATTAGCTACTATGTAAGATAGAGACATTCTTAACTCTTAACTTTCAAGGGGATGAGCTGTACAACAGTCTCAGAAGCTGTGATAACTTGTCCTTGATAGTTCAAGAAGAAAGAAACAATATTTGTCTTCAACAGCTTCTTCAATTACGTCCGTTGAAAGAGGTTATCCTAGTTGACTAGAAAAGCTCCCACCAGTTAGCAAACTTTCGTAACTTCTTAATGAGAAGCTGAAAAACGCACCAGTATCAAAGCCTCTTAGGTTAGATGATGATGAGAATACAAGATGGCTTCATAGAAAAGTGGTGAACAGAGCAGAAGCGCCATGAGGGCAAGGCTTTTATCATTACTGCTGTATCTCTTGAAACAAGTCTAAAACATAACAGGCTGTTACTAAATATTTGTTGAAAGCAAATAAATGAAATCTGACTGTGCAGTCAAGACTGCTCACTTTCAATTTCTGGCACAATCTCTTGACTGGCTGTGTCATAGGGCAAAGAACTTTCTAAAGTGTCTCAGTTTTCTCATCACTTAAGTGGATACAATAAAAGTACATATCTCCTAGGAGTACTTAAGGGGATTATATGAGATAATACAAATAATACACTTAGTACATAGTAAGCAAGCAAATGCTTGCTGAATTAATTTTAAGAATTTCATATCTACACCTTTCCTGCTATTTGGACAAGACAACAATGAAAAATTAGGACACAATTTAAGGCCTGATGACAAATACTTAGAACACATGCCTTAGTACAATTTGTTTGCTTTTTAGGAGGTACATGGAGGCAACAGTTAGTCACCTAACTTGCCTGCCAGGTGCCCTTCCTCCACCTACAAGAATTTTAAAATAACGTTTCTCTTTAAGTGGTAAATTAGTAAAATATGAAAATCACAGCTTAAATTACTCATCTCAAGATGAACTAAAGAAATAGCATGTAAACAGATGTCTAGTTTTATGAACACTCAAAATTCTTACTAAGTGACCTGGCTATAGTCTAGGGGAGCAGGACTGACATGTGAACATATTTAGTAAACTAAAACCTGATCGATTACATTGTGTCCTGTCTGCAATAACTTTGTGTAAATAGGGAAAGAATGATGAGCAAGAAGCACACAAAAGGGAAGTGCCGAGGGAAGGCAAGGTGTGGGCAATGTGTGGGCATCACCATCTTGGACAGGGAGACACCGAACTCTGAGAAGCGTGCTTCGTCCTACCAGGAGTGGGTCATGAGTCCTGAATTACCATCCTTCACCTTTGGCTCTGATTCCAATGCCCACAAAGTCACTTTCTGCGTATTAATTGTGTTCTCTTATACCAAAATACTGGAAGCAAATATCTGAGCTGTGAAGTTATTATTTTGTGACTCTTCCATTGTAAATTTTAAGATCTTGCTTTTCAGCTTTAATTGACTAATATCATGACACTGTGCTGTGTCATCAAAGAAAGATGTGCCATTCTAGAACTGAGGACAATAAAAAAAGTTGATCAGCTTACCCTGGACCAAGTTGAGTGGTGAATCAGTCAGGAACAAGGCTAGACGTTTCCTACTTCTGGAAAGCACATTTCCTTCGATTAAAAAAATTATGGATAAGCTAGTTACAAAAGGACAACTATTACATGATTCCACTTCTATGAGGTACCTAGCATAGTTGAATACATAGAGACAGAAAGTAGAATGGTGGTACCAGAGACTGCGGGGAGGGGTTTCCCATATGTGACAATCTTTCTTGATCTTTCTCCTACGTGACAATGAAGAAAGTCTACCAACAAAGAGAAAAGGAATATTAAACAAAAACATTCTCTTCTGTTTGCAGACTTAGTCTCCTCTAACTTCAAGACACCAAACAGTCCTAGTGGCATTTAAAGACAAAGTTTTTTCCCATTCTACGTGGGATGCTAGAACGCTGATCTAAGAAAGCACAGGGCTTGGAAGAGTCAAGTTATCTGCTTACTACTTAGAGATAGTGCTGCCAGCTGACCTGACCTGGAGGGTGTGTCTGCGTCCACTCCAGCTTCTCTGGGGCCAGCTTGCAGCCTGGTCTGAGAAGAGGCCCTGAAGGACAGGGTGTTGAGATTTCACCATCCCATCTCCACTGAAGGACAGCAACTGCAACAAGAGAGGGCACATTTGAAAGAAGGATGCTGCAGCTGTGGGAACTAGATTTTGCCGGACGGCCTAAGGAGAAAAACGGATGTCTCTAATTCTCTGATGCTAAACAGAGGAATTCATGCAGCTGACAGGTACTGGTGCTATTCTCCCCTTCTAACATTTTGGATGACTATTATATGCAAATCAAGAAGAATCTGTGAACAGGGTAAAAGAGTTTCAAAGTACTTTTCAAACAAATCCTGAAGACTGAGGTCCATTCACAACCCATACTCTTGAATTACAAAAGGGGAAGCTTTGATGTTTGAGCATTTGAATACCAGCATTTTAGTTTACTAAATTAAGAAAACTGCAGAAAAATCCAAGGAAGAGAAGTAATTACACGTATTCATGTATGCTTTTAAAAGGTAAGTTTTGTCAGGAATTGTTCTTGATTTAAACAACTTAACAATGATACTACACTTATTAAAAATTTTAGAAGGATGATGTCACATATGCTGACAAGGAAGTTAATTGGAACTTGATGTTTATAAATTAGTAGATTACCATTTCCTTTACAATAGTTCCTGAACAATTTATTCCTTAATACTTTTTTACCAATGAAGTCTGAAGTTTTAAGTGGAGTACTCATTTCTATTGGGAAAGGGAAGAATTTCTGTAATTACAAACTGAACTCATAAGCACAGGCATGAATACCTGTATGAAGGCTTTCTGTCATATAAGTTAACTCACTTTAGAAGTATCCAATAATAAACTAGTCACTAATAAAACTGAATAAATAGAACTTCACTTTTAAAAGTTGACACTTATAATACACTGAACAATGTTTCACACTTCTGTACTTTATTAACTTCATTATTTTAACATGCCACCTTAGACACACACACTTAACACCCGTTAAGTATTAAGTGCTAAATATTGCATAGATTTATTCTAAATTCCTGCTATGAGTTTAATTGTGTCCCCCCTAAAAGACATGATGTTGAAGTCCTAACCCCTGGTACCTGTGAATATGAACTTATTTGGAAATAGTGTCTTTGAAGGTATAATCAAGTTACAATGAGGTCATCCTACAGCAGTTGGGCTCTTAATCCAATAGAATTAGTGTCCTTATGAGAGCAGGAGACGGACAGACAAGGAGAATGCCATGTGAAGACACATATTCAAAGAGAAGATGACCACATGATGACACAGGCAGAGGCTGGAGAGCAGCACCCAACTGCACGTTGTAGGGGAGGGGAATAAATATAATTTATGGTGCACTTAATTCCAGATATTCTTTTGGATCAGCTCAAAGGAATCTGATATAGATTAATACTTACATCATCTGGTATTGAACTAATTTATGTTACATATAGCCGAATCGTTAGAGATTACATACATACATACATATATACATATATAATGTATGTACACACATATGCATAGTATATTATAAAGACTGCATGGACTACGAACTACAAAGAGGTATTTCTTCGAACAGCACACTCACTTATCATCAAGACTAATTAACAACTGTTGATGTCAGTATATGCATGGCATTATATTTGGAGCGCTATACCAGAACTATTAGCGTTTATAAGCCTTGACCCTTGAAACCATTTAAACTGTACATAAGAACACACTACAGCATATATGGAAACATCTATAATGTTCAGAATCAAAATATAGGCAAGTAGCACTTAGCAAATAAAACTTACTGTGATAAACAAAAACGTGTTTTGTAATGTTATCCTTTGAAGATGCTGTTTCTTCATGGGCTGGAATGCTCGTGTCATAAAAATTTTCACACAATTTCCACCATGAAGATAGGACTGAAGTACAACTTATTCATATCTTTACAAAGACAAGCTTAGTAAAAACTGAAACTTCTGACTAGATAAATTAAACTTACTTTCGGCTAAAAAAAACCCCAGAAAAGCTTCAAGGAACAGTATGAAAAGAATTCCTGCTTTTATATAGACAAAGCTGCTTTCCATTTTCTTATCTACCCGAAGTGTAACTACAACAAACAGAATTAGCATGAATGAGTTATCTAAGTTGGACACAACAATTACTTAGGGGTATTCACAGTTATTTTCCATTTTGATTTATTCAGATTCAATTCTCTATTTCATCCTTGTCAGCACAGCAGCAGCTTCTGGGTATACAATATAAAGTGTTAACCGAGAAACAAAGAGGCAAGCAAACAAGCTTCCAGTTATTTCTGGCCCAATAATCCACTTCCTCTAACTGACTCGCATACGAGTTCTCTGTTGCTATTAGGGGACATTGCCCATCACCATGACCAATTCCTAAATCTGTGAAATGGAGAAGGAGTGAAACCAGACTGTACACGTTCCCATCCCTTCCAGTAGAGGCTGGAGATCATGGTGACACCTCTAAATTCCCATCTTCAACTCCATCCGGGCAAAAGGAAACTCCACAAAGCCTCTTCAAGCCTCAACCCATGAAGCTTTCAACAAAGGAAAAGCTATGCCACTACTACTCCCCCTTGCTGAACGACTAATGGTGTGATGATCTCTACCAAGGACTCAGCACCGTGCTACGCGCTTTATGTGATTATTCTTCTACTCCTCACAGCAACCCTGTGACATACACAAAATCATTGTCCTCACTTTACAAACGAGGAAACGGTGGCACAGAGAGTTTGCCTGATACCCAGGATCACGCAGCTCAGGGTAAATGTAGGCGGGAGCGGAACCCAGCCAAGCGGCCCCCAGCCCCTCCCTGTGCTGCTGCTGGGCTGCCTTCCAGACCACTGGGATATGCAGGAGGAGAACGCCTCTGGGGCCTGGCACCACACAAGCTTTGCGGCCTTATCACCATTCCTTCCAACACAGGACCTCACCTCCACAAGTGGACCAGGCTTCTCCCTGTTCTGCAAACACAATGTGAACTCCAACTTCTAGCCTTTGCTTATAATTGCTCCCCACTACATGGAATGCTCCCTCTCCTCCTCACCATCCATTAAGGCCAACTGCAGTTCTACATCTTCCCAAACTGGTCCTTCCCCCAGCCCTTCCACCTCATCTGAGTCCCTTCTTTCAGCTGGAGGTCCATGCACCTGTTATTTAACGAGTGTAGTATTCGTATTGATGTCCCTTCCTTATGCAGTCTATCAGGTCAGATGGTCAACAACCTGAAGGCAGGGGCAGAGAGGGCCCAGCACAGGTCTGTGAGCCTAGCAGATGCTCAATAATAAATGCTGGCTGAATTTATAATACTCTCAAAGCAATACAATAAGTAAATTAATGCAGCATACCGTCATGAAGCAACCCTCTAAGAAATCATCTCAACATGTTTTGGGTGAAATTAAAGGTGCACCTACCTTCCAGAGTATTCTTCAACCTAACAACCAATTCCCCCAGTTGATCACATCAACTAAGCAGGCACTTCTGTGTTTGGATAGAGCGAGTCAGTCTATGCATATGTGCACGCATAAACAGCCAGGGGCTGACATTCGAGCAGTCTTCAAACACAGCACTGGAAATATAATGAGGGATCCAAGTTTGTTGGAATCAAAATGATGTTTTGAAAAAGCCGGTAAGATGGGAAATGAAAATAAAAAGCAGCCAGTTGCCATTACTTTTTGCTTTGGACCATTTATTTAACAAACGCTCCCTAGTACTGATGTGTTTGGTCCTGTTTGGATGCTGTGAAGGATGCTGACATAGTCCTCCTACGTTTCTTTTGTGAAGATGCTCACCTGTCTGAGAATTTTTCAATATCAGAATGAGATATTCTTCTACCTCGGAATGAGAGAATAGGCAAAACTTGCTCACCTATTTACTACTATCACCAGAATTCACATATGGTTTTGAGACGTTATAAAGATACACAGAGATTTGGGTCAGAATCTGAAACATTTCTGATTTTCAGTGACTTTTTTTTTAAGAAAGAACGGGAGAGACCAAACAGCAGAAAGCAGGTGTGGTCTAATTGGTACCAGGTGTCTAGCACTCAAGGCACTGAAACAGCCTTTCTCTTTTCCACAGGGACTTGGTCCCCAGCCATGGCCACGCTCCTCAATATCCTAACAGTGGCCTGTAAGACCACAGGTTCTGCCGGCCCCATGCTTCTACAGCAACTATGGAACCTCTATGAGGCAATCACCTCTTACCAGGCTAAGCCAATTATGCAATTTGATATTAGAAATCTTCAGGTGGCATCCTCTAACAAAGAAAACATAAAATGTATCTACTTGTTTATGTATCTAACTAGGAGATTTCCAAGTTAGCTTTTAGAGGTAACGTTTTCATACTGTGGCTATATAAACACCAATCTGTAACACATGTTACTCAGAGAGGAAGAATAAAATCCCTACTAACTCAGTTCCATGAGCATGTAAGAATGTGCTGGGACCAAGAAAGGGATCCCAAGAGCTACAGCACTTTCCGGTAATGCAGGGGGCTCTAGCAGCAGGAGATGCCTTTGCAATAAGGGGAATAGTGCCTAGCATCCCTCAGCAGGGAAGTTGGGGCCCCCTCCTTTTGGAAAGAAGGGGGAGCTAAGAAAGAGTTCTGGCATATATGAAGTTGTGAATCTTGAATAAGTCGGAAATCACCCAAGCTTTACCCAAGTCAATACTATTATCAGTTGTCTATCTAAATGCCAGAAACAGCGAAAGATA
The DNA here is from genome assembly GCF_001890085.2 of Hipposideros armiger. Taxonomy (NCBI): domain Eukaryota; kingdom Metazoa; phylum Chordata; class Mammalia; order Chiroptera; family Hipposideridae; genus Hipposideros; species Hipposideros armiger. The sequence goes on along the minus strand of NW_017731392.1, from coordinate 887,177 downwards.
CAAATGGTAGAGATTAAAACAAACAACAAACAAAAAAAGAACATTCACTTTGGAATCTTCCGGATTCTGTTAAATGAGTTGCTATGTGCATACTGGTTCCCCACTCACTCATTCCCCAATGCTGATTAGTAGCTGCTAAGCTAGGACGACTATATGATTTTATATCAGCAAGCGTCTTAGTCTGTTCAGGCTGCTATAACAAAACACCATAAACTGGGAGGCTTATAGACAACAGAACGTATTTTTCACAGTTCTGGAGGCTGGAAGTTCGAGATCAGGGTGCCAGCACTGTTGGGTTCTCACGAGAGAACCTGTCTGTCTCCAAGTTGTAGACAGCAGTCTACTGTTGTATACTCACGTGGCCAAGAGCAGCGCAGAGGAAGCAAGCTCCCTCCTGAATTCTAAGGGCACTGATCCCTTTCATGAGGACTCCACCCTCATGACTTCACCTAATCCTAATTACCTCCCAAAGGCCCACCAATACCATCATATTAGGCAGTAGGATTTCAACATATGAATTTGGGGAGTCACAAACATTCAGTCCATAATATTAGGTGCCCTCCGATTTCTGACGCTTCCTCTAAGACTTCCACAGAGGGATGCTTTTGCTTGTAGATCCCATCCATTCCTAATAAAACGAAGGAGAAATGTAAAACTCAGATGATAGATGGGTAAATGAAATGATGTCAGGGAAAAAAAAGGGATTACTGATAAAAACGTAACTAGATTAAACAAGATTACTCAGCAAGTGCAAAATACCAAGTACATTTGGAATTTTTATGAATGTAGTGGTCGCAAACTGCAGATGGCCAGAGTGGCAACAACAATCTGTCTAGAAATGGCTTTAAAAGGGAAAAAGAAAATTATTTGACTAAAAGCCACTGAAATCTGTCAACGACAGGAAGCTCATGAGTCCCGCAGAGGGGAAAAAAAAAAAAACCAGAACATTTATTTAATTTTTTTTTTTTGATGAGGAGAGCACAAATTGCCTAACTTCCCTTCGTACCAATCAAGTTCGGTCTGACGAATGGAGAATGCTGGTAGAGACACATCCTCCACTAAGGCTGTTGCTAGTTCCCAGTCCCAGGTATCAGGAGTTGAGGCCAGCTCCCTCAGAGGTCAGGATTTCTAGGGAAATGCAAGCATGAGTGAGGAGAATACAGCATTCCTCTTGTCATGATTTCTGAGAATCAAGTAGCTGGGGTATGGCCCTTCCCCTCCCCTCCCCCCACCAGAGCTCACACACACTTGAAAAAATCAGTGTCTTCTACGTTAACGAGGCAAAGTGTTCGTCCTAACACAAGGGGAGTGAGACATGCTTTAAGTCTTTCAGGTCAGCCCACAGACTCCTACACCTGTGCTACTTCAACTGCAGTCCACAGACCTTCGGAACCAGCATCAACAGGGAGCTTGTTAGGAATGCAGAACCTGCGGCCCCAGGTGATTCCTACGCAATTGAAATCTCAGAAGCACTGTGGACATACTAAAAATATTTCTTACTCCGGGGATTACATATTTCTCTCCCCACCTGCTAGGGATCGGTGCAGTTAGATAGGCCAATCCGGCAATACGAGCATCCAACTGAATGATGGCAATGAGCCCATATTTATAATGAGATAAACAAGTGGGTAAAGTGAAAGCTCTTCTTTACAATAGAATGCCAACTTATAAATACAAAAGGAATGAAAGAATCAGAAAATCACCATTTTTGCAACCATCATTGTTATCATGGATTCAGGCAAGAATCTCCAGAGATCCTAAAACTATTAGGTGAAAGTTTGTTGGGAAATAGAATAGTTATATAGTTTTGCAATATCTCTCAACAGATTATTTCTGAATTACAAAGGGAAAAGGTACCTTTACAGGGAAGAAATCTGTTGGACGCTACCTAAACCAAGTCATCAAACTTAATGTCATTACAAACATGACCACCTGACATCCCCACCTGCTGAGGTGATGAAACTTGGAGGATAGGATGTCATCTGTGTAATATTCCTGCCAAAAATGCATAACCTAACTCTAATCGTGAGGAAATATAAAATAAGCCCACGTTAAGGGATATTTTACAAAATAAATGGCCTGTACTTTTCAAAAATGTTAATGTCATAAAAGACAAAGAAAAACTGAGAACAATTAAAGAGGCCTGATAATTAAATGCAATGTGATCCTGGACTGTTTCCTGGATTGAGATTTCCTTCCTGTTGTTATATGTATATTATTGTTATAAAGGATATTTATGAGATAAGTCTGGCTATTGTATTAATGTTACATTTCCTGAATACAGTAATTGTATCTCCTTTTTAGGTATTTAGAGGTGAAGGGTCATATCTGCAACTTATTCTTAAATAGCTCAGTGAGAACTGTAATAATATGCATACCTAGAGAGAGAAAGCAAATGTGGCAGAATGTTGACAAATGGCAAACCTAAGTGAAAGGTATGTGGATGTTCATTATTCCAGCAACTCTTCTGTAGATTTTGAATTTATCAAAACAACAAGTTAGATATAGGGAAAACAAACAAACAGTGAAAGATCAAAAGGCAATATGATCACAAATGGCCCCCACCCCACAATCTTCTAGTAGAAGAACACAGAATACTATCACCAAGGCCCAAAGTGGTCTTGAAATTGAATACAAGTAAGTGACGGGCTGAAAAAATTCCTTTTTAAGAGATTTTTTTAGGAAAAAGCATTTTCTAGGCTAAAAGTCCCTTCTTTGAAAATGGACCTTCTAAGTCCTTCTATAATGTTCCATGGCATGTTGTCATCACAGGAATGAAGCAGCCAGAGACCCTGTTCTCATGGAGCTTATATTCTAGAAGGAAACAGACAATGAACAAAGAAACAATGCCATGTAGTTGTTAAGTACTATAAAGAAAAAAATAAAGCTGAGAGGGACTGCAGGGGAGTGCTATTTAAAACAGGGTGGCCAGAGAAGGACTAGAGTCAGGTGACACTGAGCAGAGTGGCCTGAAGGGGATGAGGGACTAAACTATGAAGATAACTGAGGGAGGAGTATACTAGGAAGAGGACACAGCATGTGCAAAGGCACTGAGGCAGGATCCTGCTCAGGCTAGAGCAGAGAGAGTAAGGAAGCAAGTTTAGGAGATTAGGTCAGAAGACATGCAGTCCCCCCCCCCCCTGCAGCCCATTATCAAGACTTTCATGTTTACTCTGATAAGCTGATTGCTGTCTCCCAGCTTTTCTATCTGTCCAAAGTTCTGCTTGCTCTGGACAGCTAATTCTGCAGTCCCATAACAAAGGGACCACTGAGGAGAAACAGCCAAGTTTGCTCTGCTGTGTGTAAGGCACTGTGCAGACTTCCCCTTTCTGCTAACTCCGCCTCAGGTTATTTCTTCCACATCCTAGAAAACACACTCTGTTGAACTCTTTTCTCTCTTCCACTCTCTTTTAACCCTCAAAGGTCTCAAAAATGTTCTCTTTGGTTTGGAGGTTAAAACAATATGAGCCCTATCATAGCGGATTAGTTTAAGAGTTATACTGATAACATCCAGTGCTGGTTTTCACAGAAGTCAACATCCATTCTGGATATTAAGCTTTGAAGGGGACAGAAGCACAATAAAGCCTTAGTGCCATGAGCACAAAAAGTCTTTGAAAATGCCAAGAAAGTGCTTTGGAAAACAACTGTACCTACCTCTCTGTTCTCCTTTAATCAAACCCACGTTTCTTCAAGTTCTGCTGTTAAGCTCCTATTCAGTCTTTTATTCCTAGTGACAAGCACAGAGCCTGGCATATAGTAGTTCTTCAATAAATATTTGTGGGACTATTTTATAGGTAAAGGTTAACAAGCTAGTTTCTTGATAAGCTGATGAGGGTTGCCAAATGTTTATATACCGTGGCTTTCATTCCTATTAACTGCAAATATACCATCAAATGATTCAGATGCAGTCTGATGCAGGGCGTACTGGTTGGCACATGGTAGGACTTTACTAGGAATCTGATGGCTGGAGGAAGGGTTAGACGGATGACTGACCACAAATCCAACAGGGGTTATGTGGGCTGGTCTGCAAAACTCATCATTTATAAACTTATCATTTATAACATTCTTTCTAGAGGAAAAAATGTTCTTTGAGCTTGGTTCATAACAACTAGTTTACAACTGGACTTTGGGGTACAACCTTGTCACTTGTAACACTGATATCTGAGACTGTAAGTATGTTTTTACTCATAGACGATTTGAGGGATTTTGACCACCATGCCTGGTTTGGGGAGGGGTGAGCAGAGCCGAATGTACATAGATTAAAATTTTCTAGTAATTTGGAAACTCAGAAATAAGAAAATTAATTCAATAACATGCTTTCAAACTATTTGGGAGCAACTGTGCTCAAGGATGAAAGACGTGGAGAATCAAAGAGATGAAAATTTTGCCCAACTTAGTGAGTCTAGTGAGAGGTAGAAATATATTCGGTGCTTTAAAAATAACTCTATTTATAGATCTAATGCCACTGGAGTGGAAGGACTAGGATTCTAAATCTTCATGACATATAATTTGGTTTACCCATAAATTTTTAAAAAGTTGTTTATATGGATAAAAATTATAAATTACTAGATTACACACACACACACACACACACACACACTTCTTAAACTTGATGACCTACACAATACCAAATCAATAAAAAAAGTACATACTCATTTTTAGAAAAAGAGGCTGAGACAGTAAAAGTGGGAAGGAATTTGAGAAAGAGAGACAGGACAGAGCAACAGGGAACTGGGTGTCAGGGAACTTTAGCTGTGTAAAACTAATTGGTTTTATCCTCTGAGCTATCCCTCTTAGCAATTTCTAGATCCCTGTGTTGAGCATCTTCTAAGGCTTTTGAGAACCAAAAGTTTGTTTGGATAGAAACAGCTCTACCATCTCATATTAATTTATTTCCCATTTTGGTAACTTCCAAACAGGCTAAAAAAAAAAAAACAAAATGCTGTAGAGAATGGAAGAGTTTGATACAGGTGTCTGATTCTCACAGTTTGGCAAAGCCCGGGATGAAACATCCAACCACATTCAGCACTCGCAGCATTTGGAATTATCTGTTTATTATCAAGTTTATTGTCAATGTGTTCCTTGTTTTCTAATGAAGGAAAGTGAGCATGCAATGATTCAGGCACCCTAGAAATAGTTTGTTGAGGGCCTATCATGTACCAGGTACTTTGCCAGGTATCTGGAACACAATGGTGGATTAAGCAGACATAACTCTGTCCTCATGGAGTATACATTCTAGAAGAATTAAATATTCATTAAATTAAACAACTATCAAGTAAATATTAGTTAAGGATATCAGAAACAGTTGAGAGCAAACTTCTAATAAAAGGAGGAGGGACTAATAGAAAAAGGTTTTCGTGAAAGTCTCAGAATCACATAATTGTAACAATCAAATTGACGTTAACGCCATAAGTTTAATTTATTAATAAATAAGTCATGGGGATGTAATATACAGCACAAGGAATATAGTCAATAATATTGTGATAGCATGGTACAGTGTCATGGTGATCACTTCTTTAGGTATATAAATGTTGAATAACTATGGTGTACCCCTGAAACTAATATAATAGTGTATGTTATCTATATTTTAATGAAATTTTTAAAAAAGTTTTTTAGAATTATGAATACAATATTTAATTTGTTTACTCATAATTTAATTATTTATTCACAAAATCTTCTCACAAGCCTTGCAGTGGGGGAAGAGAGCTGTTTTTTAGTGTCATCTTAGACAGTATATCAGCATTGGATAATATTGGGTTGTCGGAAAAGTCATGATGCATTTTTGCAATGAAAAGCAGAGAAAAAATACGTCTAGACTTTTCTGACAACCCAATAGTATCCACCTAGCACTATAAATAGTTATTGCCATATTGACTATATTCCCTACTTTATATCCCCATGACTATTTTGTAACTACCGAATTGTATTTCTGAATCCCTTCTCCTTTCACCCTCCCCCGCAAAGACCCCTCTCATCTGGCAACTACCAAAATGTTCTCCGTATCTATGAGTTTGTTTGTTTTGTTCTTTAGATTCCACATATAAGCAAAATCACATTGCATCTGTCTTTCTCTGTCTGACATACTCCAGTCAGCACATACCCTCTAGGTCCATCCATGCTGCTGCAGATGGTGAGAGCCCATTCCCTTCCCTGGCTGAGCAATATTCCATTGTATATATGTACCACCTACTCTTTATCCACTCAAACACTGAACAGAAACCCAGGCTGCCTCCACATCTTGGCCATTGTAAACAATGTTGCAATGAATCAATTGATACACCCATCCCCTCAAAGTAGCGCGAATAAATACCCAGAAGTGGGATTACTGGGTCCTTCTTTGTCTCTTGTTATAGCCTTTGTTTTAAAGTCTATTATGTCTGCTGTAAGTGTTGCTACCCAGCTTTTTTTTTTATTTTTCATGTCCATTTTCGTGAAATATCTTTTTCCCAATCCCTTTACTTTCAGTCTGTGTGTGTCTTTCAATCTGAAGTAAGTCTCTTATAGGCAGTGTATGTAGGAGTTTTCTTATCCATTCAGCCACCCTATCTTTTGATTGGAGTATTTAATCCATTTACACTGAAAGTAATTGTTGATAGATATGTAGTTATTGCCATTTTAGCATTCATATATTTTATTTTTTTTTCTTTGTCTTCTTAAAGTAGTCCCTCTAAGATTCCTTGTAATACTGGTTTGGTGATGATGAACTCCTTTAGCTTTTTCTTGTCTGGGAAGCTCTTTATCTGTCCTTCATTTCTAAATGATAGCCTTGCTGGGTAGAGCAATCTTGGTTGTATGTCCTTGCTTTTCATCACTGAATATTTCATGCCAATCCCTTCTAGTCTGCAAAATTTCTGTTGAGAAATTAGCTGATAGCCTTATGGGAGCTCCCTTGTTGAAATTCTCCCTGAGATCAGTGAGCATCCTTATAACAACTGTTTTGAACTCTGAATCTAATAGATTGCTTGTCTCCATTTTGTTTAGTTCATTTTCTAGAGCTTTGTTCTGTTCTTTTATTTGGGACACATTTTTGTGTCTCCCCATTTTTGGCTGCTTCCTTTGTTTGTTTCTATGTAGGGCTGCTATGCCTCCTGGTTTTAGTAGAGCAGCCTTATGTAGTAGGTGTCCTGTAGGGCACAGTGGTTCAGTCTCCTTGGTCACCTGAGCTGGGTGCTCCAGGTGTGTCCCCTGTGTGGGTTGTGTGTGCCCTCCTGTTGTAGTTGAGCCTAGGTTGTTGTTGTCATGTCAATGGGAGGGATTGACCCTCCGGCTGAATTGCTGTGAGGATTGGCTGTGACTACAGTGGAGGGGCTGTTGTGCAGGGGCTGACCCTACAGAGCAGGATTCGCTTTAGCGGGGCTCTGGTGCCTGCCCAGTCTGCCCTTTGGGTGTGCCGTCCTTGGAGGTGGCCAGGTGATGGTCCAGCTGGCCACCAGGTGTTCCATGCCCAGGGCCTCCTGGGAGGTGCCCTGTCTCAAGCCAAGTTCAGCTGCAGCCTGTGCCCTGCCCAGGGTACCTGGAATGAACCACAAAACAATCAGATGGTATGCTGCCTGTACTGGCTTGGAGTTGTCTGAGAGAAGTCAAGTCACAATCCAAGGGCAGCTACTAGTAGTGCCGGGCTTAGGGTTGCTCACCCAGAGGTATGGGACATACCAAAACCAGATGCTGGTTTTTTGGCTTCTGTGAACCTTTGGGAGATTTTAGGAGAGTCCACAGCATGAGCCAAGACAGAAAATTTGTATGAAAAAGCCACTGGAAGCAGCTTGGGTGTGCCTGAAAGTTGGTTGGGGCAGGGTCTCAGGGAATCACCAGGGTAGGGCAGATAAACGATGTTAGCCAATTTGATGGAGACTCAAATATAGTGGTCACCTGTGTCTGCATGCCAGGAGCCAGAAGGACTCAAAAAAGAAACAATGCTTCTGCCAGCTCCTCCGTCAGGGACAAAGCTACTCCTCCAGCCCTCATGCTGAAACCAGACAATTCGATTCCTCCCTGTATATCCCTGGTGCCTTTCTAGTTGCTGTCCCAGAGCTGGAACTCTAAGCAAATGACATCAGTGAGCACGTCCACATGGGGGCCCTTTAAAAGGAGTACCTGGGACTGCAGCCACCCTCATCTCACTCAGTCATAATCTCCACTGGTTTTCAGAGCCACAAGTTATGGGGACTTCTCCCTCCGGCACTGGAACCCTGGACTGGGGAGCCTGGTGTAGGGCTGGGACCCCTCGCTCCTCCAGGAGGGACCTCTGCAGCTGAGATATCCCCCCTGATTTTTAATGGTCACACAGGGGTATGTGATCAGCCTGTTCCATGTCTCTGCCCCTCCTACCAGTCTCAAGGTGGCTTCATATGTATGTCCTTAGTTGTAGGACATCTGTTCAGTTAGACTTCAGGTGATTGCCAATGATGGTTGTTCTGTTGTTTAGTTTTAATTTTGATGTGGTTGTGAGATGAAGCAAGCACAGTGTTTACCTACTGTGCCATCTTGACCGGAAATTCCTCCAAACAATTTCTTTATAAAAGCAAATAACTATCCAAAAGCATGTCTAAATTTTATCACTATCTCATTTGTATTTCTGGTTGCATGAAATGGAACATTTTCACAGTTTTTTGATGCCATGCTCTACAAACTCAATCAACTACAATAAACAGCAACTAGCTGTACAATCACATTATGAAAAACTGTATAAAAGTGTTACATTATCTTACACTGACATTACACACATTTCAGAAATGCAGGTTTTGCTGAAATCATTAGGTTCACAATTAAACCTAGCCTACAACAATCACATTTAAAACTTTTACCTATATCTGCTTCTGTTCTTCATAGAATGCCTATATTAAAAGAATAAAAGACCTGTAAAATATATTTCAACTTTGAAATTACTATGGAAAGCAAACCACATTTTTAGAGAAAGGAGAAAACAGTAAGAAAGGAAATTTCCTTTAATAGGTAGTTGGTTCATTGGGATACAATTTTCAAGAAGTTAAAAATGTAACTCTTATACACATAAAACTGAGCATGTGTCAAAAATGTATTTAAATCATTAAGAAGGAAACTAGCAGGATGATACATCTGATCAGTGGAGTACAGGAAAGATTGAAGTATATATAGTCAGTGAAAGACAGAATACTGAAATAAGATTACTAATTTAGATACAAAACTGGTTAATGTATTATATAAGTCAATGAAACTAAACTTTGGAGGTCATCTTCTTTATCAGGCAGAAATCACTTGCAAGTTATCAACCTACAATTAACATCTAACAGCACAGAATCTGGGTCCTAATCAATAGTAAATTAAATGAAAGTACATTTCCCTAGAGAATTATGTGATCCTTTGCTGGGTATGTCTGACAATGCTCCAGTATTAACACTAGAACAATATGTAATTATCCTTGTGCCTTATTCCCAAGGATTGGATAATTTTTCTTAACAGTAATATGCAATAAAACCTCAGCTACACAAAACCCTCCTGCATGGGTTAGTTTTGACAGCAGCATGCTCCAGAGATCTAAATTAACCCTTAAAAGCCTTAGTACCAAGGAGTATGCTGGTGGCTGAACACTTCCCCTACCAAGGCTATAGAATCACTGTTTGCTTGCTTTTCTGATTTTCATCACATCTGGCCTCTAGTCTTCTATATCAGAAAATTTGCTCCCTACCCTGTGTTGCTTCTAGTCATTCCCATTAGCACATTTTATTGTTTTTCTTCCTTTGAAAATAGCCCCTTGTGGGACGGCTGGATGGCTCAGTTGGTTAGAGCACATGCTCTTAACAACAGGGTTGCCGGTTCGACTCCTGCATGGGATGGTGGGCTGCACCCCTCACAACTAGAATGAAAATGGCGACTGGACTTGGAGCTGAGCTGCGCCCCCTACAACTAAGATTGAAGGACAACAATTTGACTTGGAGCTGATGGGTTCTGGAAAAAACTCACTGTTCCCCCAAAAAACACATTGTTCCCCAATGAAGTTTAAAAAAAAAAGAAGATATCCCCTTGTATAAATATTCATCATGTCCACCTTTTTAACTAAAATACATCTAACTCCTTCAACATAAATACAAGTTCGGAGTCACAGTTTGATAATAAGCATCGTATTATATAGCATAAATAGTTAATCTCTCTGCCCATCCACCCTTATTCCAATATTAAGAAGCACATTAAAAATGTTTATTTAAGATCAATGTGTTAATAACCTCTACTTAAACCAATTATGTAACAAGAAAGGACTTTCTAAAGGCTCCTTAAGGAGTCAATATAGTAAAACTTCTGGCTCTGCCTTACATTAGTTACAGTATCCCCCTGATTTAGAGCCTTAACAACTAATCATAGTGATGCGATTATACAGTGTGCCAAGTACTGTGCTAAGGGCTTTATAAATTTCATCCTATTTAATCCTCACAACAATCCTGTGAATGAGTTTGTATTATTAGCCCCATTTTTCAATGAATAAACTAAATCACAGGGAATTAAATTAACTTTCCCAAGATCACAATGGTGGTGGTATTCAAATCCAGGTTATTTAGCTTCAGAGCCTATAGGCTTAACCACTGTGCTACATCAAAGGAGAAAACAAAAGAATTATAAAAACTGATATACTACTACTAATAATAATAATAATGGCACTTGTATGGCATTTTTTTATATGCAGGCACTATTCTAAACAATGAACATATAAAAACTTATTTATTTTTCACGATAATCCTGTGGGTTAAGCATGATTATTATTATTCCCAATTTACAGAAGAAGAAACTGAGGTAACTACTAGTTAAGTACTTGCTCAAGGTCACAATGCTAATAAGATGCAAGGCTGGGATACAAACCTGGACGGTTTGGCTCCGAAGTCCTGGACCTTCCTTGAAGCCACACTGCTTCTTATAACAATTTACAAAGCGCAGTGTAAGTAAACAGTCCTAACTCTTCAGAATCTCTGAGGTTGGAAATGACCACATTAAAGCACAGAGCCGTAACTAAACGTTCATTACTATAATAAAAAATCATCAAGAACAGATTAAAAGGTTTTCATGCAGCCTTGTTAGAAGGCAAAAAAAGTAACACAATTCAGCAAAATTTCATCCAAGATGAGTTTCAAAAAAAAGTGTTTTTCTGGAAAACTAACTCAATATAGAACAAATGAGGTGTTACAGTGGCTTTTAAAAATGCTTGTATAGAAATTGTTTTTGTTCTTGAAGCTTTGGGGTTTCTCAGAATCCCTCCGGGACTGTGGGTGGCTGAGGGAGGAGAGAAGATATAGGACCCCACTTCCCCACTCCACTTTCAAATGAGTAGCTCTGTTTATATTTTTTACATATTGGGTTTCCCCATAAACTTTCACTTTGATGGGACCTAGGCTCCCATGAGAACTTGGTCTGAGTGGGCAGCCCTTCTAAGTTCTATGAAGCCTCCTCCAGCCCTCCCCCAGCACTCCACAGTTTTAATTCACAGCACTTCTGCTTCTTGAATCTCATGCCCTAGTCATTCTCCCACTTGGCCTTACCTTTCCATTCTCCTGTGTCAGCAATACTCATGACCACAGCGAACGTTTATCAAGCTGCTTCTACACAGCAGGCTCTTGGTCAAATGCTTTTACATCAGTTACTTCATGGAATGCACTCAACCCCTATGAATTAGCTTCTACTGCTGGCCCTAGTTTATAGAGGAGAAAACTGAGGCTTAATTTGTCCACTGTCCAATGGCCTCTGAGTGAAGGAAGTAAGATGAAAAACGAAACGGCTCAGTCCAAAGGCCCCCAATTCATAATCAGTATGCTATTCTGCCTCAGTCCACATCAATCCATGTTCAAACGTCCAGTGAGACTGTTCCAGACTCA
>NW_017731392.1:850976-875258 GCF_001890085.2 Hipposideros armiger | reverse complement strand
AAGCTGAGCCATCCTGCTACCTGTTGGCAGCTCAGCGGCTGCTCAGCTTGGGCTGGACTCGAACCGCTATTGCTCAGAGCTCAAACTCTTGAGCGAGCTCTTAACCAAGTGAGCCACTCAGCCGGCCCTTGGAGCAGCTCTTTAATATAGCCCCTCAGTATTGACATATGCAACGCATAGCTTTCGATACCAACTCATCCACAGAGTTGATGGGAATGCTTATGAAATCTCTCCTTGTGTTCTTTCTGACATGTATGTGTGCCTGGCCCTCCAACTAGACTGTTTCTCAGAGAGAGGGATGGGTCCTCTGCTCTTTCTATAGCCTCCTCTCTCCTTACCAGATTACTTAGAACAGGTTTGGGCACAGTGTAGGAAGATGTTCAATCATCAGCGTAAAGAGCCCCGGCAGGTGGTCAGGACACCTGAATTCTAGTCCCGTTTAGGGCAATGCCTTTTAGAAGACGCTGTCATGGTCTCTCACCCCATCCTGTTGTCTTCAAGGCTCTCTTCTACATGTAATCACCTGTGGCTTTTCCTCTGGTTCTGTCTGCAAGCAGGCTGGGCCCACTCAGCGACAACTGGGATGCAGGGTAGTTAATGCCTCCAGGAAACAGCTCTCGGTCAAGGATGGATGGGAAAGTATCCCAGCTTCCTTGCCCTTTGGGCAGGAGAACTCTAAAGTGTGTGCGCTGTTTGCCTGAGGTCCCTCAAGGGACTAAGCTCCAGGGATCCGCAGCAGTAATTCTCTTGAAAATGCACGTTTACTGGCTTCCTTCTCTTCCCCATCCCACATGCCCACTTCCCTGCTGACATTTCTGGGGAGAACCTCTCAAATAAGCCACTTACTCTCAAGTCCTTGTCTTGGGGTCTGTTCCTTGGGAAACCAAACTGAGATTCCCTCCCCTTTATTACTCCATTTCTCTATTCATTAAACCAGAGGCCTGGATAGCTGGTCTCTATGGTCTCTTCAGGCTTTAACATCCTACGCTTTCAACGAAATCAAGCAAATTTAAATATTAAACTACAGCTGACAATGGAAGTGGCTTCTTGTATCCTATCTTGGAGCCGTAGCTGAACTGTACCTCCATTAATGTGGAAGAAGGTGGGAGGCGCTGCCCAGGCCCCCCCAGGTTTCCCTTCAGAGGCCCTCTTATAACTCTTGCTGGGGGTGCTGTTGGCCTCTGCAAGGATGGCCTCAGCTGTAGAGATCCTGTTGCCCAAGGAGACCCACTTTCCCAAGGTAGCCAACTTTCAATGACTCGGTGTAAAGGCCCGGACATCTCGGCCGAAGTCAAGACAACTCTGAAGAGCAATTCTAGCTCCAGAGCTCCCATGGGGTTGAGCCAGGTTGTCGTTGGGCCTGTACACCACTCAGCTTTGCCTCCTGCCTCTTGCTTCCTTCCCAGCCTTTGAAGACGACTCCCTAATAAACATCCTGAGCGCTAAACTCCACCTCAGACTCTGCTTCCCAGGGAACCCAACCTGTAACAACTACATTGAAAATTTTGTTTATTATGTCATGAAAATTATAGACTCAGGGACTTTGCCTGTGGAAGCCGGGCTGTTCCTTTGAATGCTGTTAAGACCAGAAAGTGGTAGAGATGAGGGAAAGGGGCTAAGGTTTTAATAAAACAGGAATGAGGCAGATGTAAACTAGCTATGTATGAGGTGCAGTTTCGGTTTCTGAATAAAAACAAGAAATACATAAAAGGTCAGCATAGTCAGTGAAACTGAAAGCTGAGAACTCAGATGAGGCAGTCACAGAGGGTGAGGAAAAAGAGAAATCTCGCACAGAGAAGGAAACCAAGAATGGCTCTGCCAAGGAGGAGAAGCAGACTAAACACGCCAAACACATCCAGTCAAAAATCATAGGACAGAAACAATCCATCTGAAAGAGGATCCTTTGTTTCCAGGAACTACAGCCAATCCATAACAGGGATTATGCCATAGTATGACAAAGGCAAATGCCATCCTGGGAATTCCCACTAATTAAGCTCAGGATTGGGTCATGCTGCTGAAGAGGCCGGGGAGATTCCCATGATGCTCTCATTAGGCAAGGCCTTTACTGAGAACTCTCCCAATAACACTGAAAGATGGCTCTCCCACCCATAGGCAGACCCATCCCCTGCAGGGAAAGCCAGTGATGCTGCCCTGCCAGTGGTGGTGTCTGGTCATCTCCTCTGCTGGGCTGTGACCTCCTGGAGAGTAAGGGGTGCTAGGATAAGGAGGGTGAGTGGAATTCAAAATAAGGAGGTGAGGAAAGGGACCACTGAGACGGTGACATCTGAGCAAAGACCAAAAAGAAATGAGGAGTTAGTCCTGCGGTTTTCTGAAGGAAGGGTGGCTACCTAGAGAGAAATGAAAGTGACATGGGCAGGAACGATGCTAATGCCCAAGGAACAGCAGGGACAAACAACAAGGGTGCCAGTGGGGCTGAGAACGGAGGGGCACTCGAGGTCAGCGAGATGAGGGCCTTGTAAGGGCTGTGGCATCTACGTGGAGAAGATGGGAAGCCATGGGAATATAATTGGGTAGTGACATGATCTGATGTTTCTATTCCCCTTCTCTAGACTGATTTTTTTCCACAGCATTTCTCACCATCTGACAAATTATACATGTTATATATTTAGTGATTGCCTCAACCCATTGGAATATAAGGTCCACGAAGGCAGACAATTTTTGGCTGTCCTGTCCACTGCTATAAATTTCCCCCAAGGTCTGGCGCTTAGTAGATAATCAACTTTATTGATTGATTGAATGAATGAATGAATGAATCATCTTGAGAAAAACCTGAAAAATTCTTTTGCAAAGTAATATGAATCTGGACAAAGAGAAGAATGTTTCTCCTTCCTTGGAAGGTGTGTGCTTACATCAGCGTTGTGAAGCCTAAACAAGAAATACTTACGATACTTATGATCCACTTTTAGGCACCTAGGAGAGGCCCGAAACCAAATGTTTCTAATTTCTACAAACTATATGCCTTGATGCAGGGGAGAGCCACAGAAGCATCAGCAGTTTGGAAGGTTTACATTTATTAATTCACTCATTAAACACATATTGAGCAACAAGTTCTATGAGACACTCAATAATGAGGTTTAAAGTGAATAGGATTTCTCAGCTACTGCCTTTTTTGGTGCTATAAGCTGGCCATTCTGAAGGCAGGAGGGAAGAAGTGTGTGGTGGGGGAGCTTCTACAAACTTCTCCGGTTCCCTCTTTAGCACTATGGAGAATTTCCTTTGAAAATCGCTGACCTAGGTGACTCTCAGTGGTGCCTTCTGTGTGCAGCAGCGTTTGTCACACTCAGTCACTCCCTGTTCCTTGATATACTTTCCTCACTTGCCTTCCAGGACACCACCCTATCTTCGTTTGCCCCCTACCTAGTTGCCTAATTATTCTTGGTGTGCTTTGCTATTTCCTTCTTTCTCCCTGACCTCCTGAAGTTGAGTGCCAAACGATTCAATGCTTTGTCCTCTTCTCTATTTCAACTCATTCTGTGAGTGATCTCATTCAATCCCATGGCTTTAAATACCACCTCTATGATTTCAACATCCAGATCTCTCTCTCCTCACCTTCAGACTTGTATCCAACTTCTTACTCTGTGTATTGGTTTATTGGTTTTCTATGGCTGTTGCAACAAACTGCCACAAATTTAAGGGCTTAAGGTAACACAAAGTTATTACCTTATAGTCCTGTAGGTCAGATATGCATCTCCCTGAGCTAAAATCAGATGTTGGCAGGGCTGTGTTCCTTCCTTGAGACTCTAGAGGAGGATTCCTTTTTTTTTTTTTTTTTGCCATGTCCAGCTTCTAGAGGCCACCTACATTCCTTGGCCCATGGTCCCCTTCCTCTAACTTCAAAGCCAGCAACATTACATCTCTTTGACCATTCTGCTACAGTCACATCTCCCTCTGACCAGCACAGGAAAGGTTCTCCACTTTTAAGGACTCGAGTGATTAGGTTGGGTCCACCCAAATAATCCAAGATATTCTGTCCATCTCAAGATCCTTAACTTAATCACATTTACAAAGTCCTTCTTGCTATCTAACATACTCACAGGTTCTGGAGACTAGGATGTGAACATCTTTGGGGCCATTATTCTGCCTACCACACTCTGCATCTCCAAACAAATTTCTAACAGACATCTCATCCGTGGTATAGCCAAACTGAATTCTAATTTCCTCTCCACCCCAGATCTCCTTCACTCACAGCTTTCCACATCTGAGTTGACCATAACTTCATCTTTCCAGTTGTTCAGGCCCCAAACTATAGAATCATCTTTGATTCCTCTCTCTCATATCCTACAACTAAGTCACAAAGATATAGACTTTATCTTCAAAGTGTATATCTAGAACGTGACCATTTATCAACTCCACCACCACTGGTCTAAGCCACCACCATCTTGCGTCAGGGTTTCTGTTATCACTGCCTAATTGGTCTCCCAGCTTCTCCCCAACAGTCTATTTTCAGAGTGGCCAGCATGATCCTTTTAAAAATTAAGTCAAATTATATTGCTTTTCTGATCAAAATGCTGTGATGACTCTCCAGCTCACTTGAAATAAAAGCCAGACCTTTACGTGTCCACTCTCCCACCCTAGTTGCCTGTCGGGCCTCATGTCCTAACACTCAACCCCTTGCTCTCTCCACTCCAGCCACACTGGCTACGTGCTATCCCTCTAACACTCCAGGTGGACCTCACTTTAGGACGTGGTTCTCCTTGTTCTCTCTGCCTGGAATACTCTTCCTGATAGCCTCAGCTAACTTCCTCGCCCCCGTTTTAGACTTCTATCGCTGCCATGAGCAATCACTACAGACTCAGTGGCTTGAAACAACACCCATTAATTTCTCATAGTGCTGTAGGTCAGATGTCTAGTTATAGCATGGCTCAGCTAGTCTACAGCTTAGAGTCTCAAGAGGCCAAAATCAAGGTGTCAGCAGGGCTACATTCCTCTTTGGAGGCTCTGGGGATAAATCTGCTTTCAGGCTCACTCAGGTTGTTAGCTGGATTCAGTTTCTTGCAGCTACAGAAGTGAAGTCCTGTTTCCTTATTGGCTATCAGTCAGAGGTTGGTCTTTGCTCCACAAGGCTTCCCTCCTTCCTTCTCAGGCTTTCTACATGTCCCCCTGTCCCCCAGCACTAGTGGGATGAGTCTCTCCCACATTTTGAACCACTCCAACTTCAGCCACATCTGTCTGACTCACACCACTACTCTATTTTTAAGGGAACATTGACTAGATTGGATCACATAGATAATGCAAAATCATCTCCATATAGTAAGGTCTGTATTTTTTTTTTTAAGATTTTTATTGGGGAATAGGGGGGATGGGAACAGTGCTGGGGAATTGGGGGAAGGGGAACAGACAAGTTGCTGTCGTTTTGTTCCTCAGTCTAGTTGTGGAGGACGTTGCTTCACTGGCCCAAGTTGGCACCATCATTGCGCTCTTCCCAGGCGAGGCAGATCAGTCGTCGGCTTCTGGACAGCCACTCACGCTGGCTGCTGGCTACATACGGTATAGCCCATGGCAACCCACTGCCGCAGGGGCTGCAGTCTACGCCGTTGCCGGCGACTCACAGCAGCCCAGCTCCAGGTTGAGCTGTTGTTCAGCATCTTAGCTGTGGAGGGCAGTGTCACTGGCCCTCATATGTGGGATCCGAACTGGGGCCCTCTGGAGTCCCAAGCCAGTTCTTAACCATCGCGCCACTTGGACGGCCCAAGATCTGTAATTTCAAGATGGAAAGTCCCTTTGCCAGAGAACTTAACCTATTTACATTGTTGTCTGTCTTTCCCTGCTAGAAAACAACTCCATTACATCAAGGATCTTTGTTTTGTCCTCTGATAATCCAAAGACTACCTAGTAGGCACTCAGTGTATATTTCTTGAATGAATAAATAAACTTATGTTATCCAAGAACATCCTCTAACCCCAGTTCCACAGATTGCTTTCAGTGTCAACTGTTTGAAAACACTAATTAGAACAAAGATTCTTAATTGATGGTAAAGAATATGGGTAAATATCAAAAAAACTGATCTACATTGCCCCATAGCTAAGATCAACAGAATCTAACTTAGCTTAGTTCTCATTAATAAAGACGCACAGCAATTCTTGCTGAAGAAAAGTTTATTATTTCTACAAAATAAGACCACTATTTGTACGCAAGTAAGCAAGCAAAACAAATTGAGTTGCTGAGTTAATCTGGTCTCAAAATGCACAAAAAAAATAAATGGACTAAAATCATCATAGAAGCTTTTTTTAAAAAATCTCTACAAATGCTTGTGAGGTGAAAATGAAACATACTGGTTTCAGGAACTACCAGGAGGAAAGACTGAGACTTGTTGGGAAGTTTAAGACCTAAGATTGCTATCAGTCAGTTTGGGGTTGGAGAGAGAATGACAAAGCTATAAAGGGGAAAACATAAATCAAAGAATTTTGGAACCAAAGGCATTTTAGGAATCAAATCTAAGCTGTACAGAGGAGGAAGCTAAGGCCCAGAGAGGACAAGTGACTTGTCTAATCTCCCACAGCTAGTCAGTGATATGATACTATGGATATATATTATTACAAAATAAAGACAGTGAAAATTAAATTTCTGTAAGCATTTCAAAGGGTTGGATCCAGCACAGATGCTCACAGACAGGAAGACTGTCTACCAGCACTGGACTTGGCCCAACTCAGTCAAGACATCTCATTTGAGGTGGAGTGTTGCAGACCAGGCACAGTCCCTGAGGGGCATGGCATGACCGCAGACCTTGCAACCTCAGAGTGAGTCGAGGAGGGACCCTTAGGACATTACTGCACTGAAGACAGGCTTATGATGCAACACATCAAGAAATCAAAGGGCTTAGGGATAAAATGTAATGATGTCTGACTAAATCACCTATATGTCAATTGAGAAAAATAACTACTACCTGAGAATCTTGACAAAATCTGTAAGTATTTATAGATATGGACTTGTTGCCAGCAGAAAGGCAAAAATGAAGGAAAGCATATTTTAAGGGAAGAATAAATAAGACATATTTTGAATGGGGTTCTCACACAAACACAGAGACAGCAGGAACTGATGCGAAATAGTTTCTAAATTTACCACATCACAACCTTCTGCTTTCTGAATACCTACAACAGGATGCAAAAGAGCACAATAATCCAGATCTATATTTAAAACAAGAGACAAGAGCTTGTTTGTTTGGTATTTCTTAAGACAATCTTTCACTCACATTGAACACTCGGCATTCTGGAAAAAAAATGCAATTGGTTTATTAAGGCAGTACGCACAGAGTGATTTACTCAATGGGCGAGCATCACTGTTATGCAGAAGGATAAAATAAGTCTATTTTTGGAGTCACCAATCAACTTTCCTCACCATGGTTACCGACTGTGTTTCATAACTTTCCAGAATCACAGATGATTCAAAATGACCTTGGTAATAATTTAGACCAAATCTCATATTTTATACATGGGGGAAACTAAAGCTGAGAGAGGTAGGAAAGATTATCCGATGTCGCAGCCCTTCAATGACACATCACGACAGAACTCAAGTCTCCTCACTCCAAAGGAAAAATCATTATTACCCCAGGAAGAAAAGGTCCCCCTTAATTTCTCTCTGGGTTTTATTCATTTGTCAACTATGTGAAATTGTTCTGGCAGTGCAAATCTCCATATGCTTCTACATGTTTGGGAAAGACCTTTGAAAACTGCCTTTTTTATACTCATAACTTCAATATAACTTGAAAATATAGATGTGTTCAGTACTGGTTTGTATGTTTCTTGAGGTTTTAATGTGTTTTCTACTGGATGAGGAGGCCCATCTGAAGAAGAACAGGTAAACCATGTGCATGGTGCATGGTCTAAAGTTTGTTATCCCCGACCTTTAATATTCATACTTTTTGATCTCTTTAACTTTCTCCCATTTTCATGTAGATATGTATCATATGTATGTATGTATACACACATGCACATACATATGTATATCTGGAAAGATCTTATTAACCTGGATATTTGGTAGGGGTAGATCAGATTAAAAATTAAAGCGATAGAATTTTTCATGTCATATACTAAGTGGAATTTACTTTTAAAATGACCCTTATCCAGTAAGAACAGATTCTCAACACTTCACAGAGAAATCTTGTATTGATTCATCCAGCATTTATTATATGTGTCTGCCAGACACTGTGTTAAGAACTGGAATACCAAAAGATCGCAACCCTGCCCTCGCTGAGTTCATGGTCTAGTACAGACAGGGTATGAACAGAGACTTGTCATGGCATGGTAAATGCAATAATAGTGCCTGGATAATGGAACAATGGGGACAGACTGGAAGGAGATGACCAAATACCAATGGGGTGACAAGAGAATGGAAAGAGGAGAAAATTATCAACAGGGTTCCTTAAAGAAAAAACAAGGATTGGGACGGCCTGTTAGCTCAGTTGGTTAGAGCGCAGTGCTCATAACACCAATGTTGCTGGTTGGAGTCCCCACATGGGCCACTGAGATGTGCCCTCCACAACTAGATTGAAACAACTACTTGACTTGGAGCTGATGGGTCCTGGAGAAACACCCTGTTCCCTGCCACACCCCCAACTCTCCAAAAAAAAAAAAAAAGAAAAAGAAAAAGAAAAGACAAGGATTGTTCCAGGCAAAGAAATAAGGGATGCATCTTAGATGGAGGACCCAGCATGTGCAAAAGTGGAGACCAGACGTGGGATGGCTTAGTCAGGCAGCTGGCGGAATGCAAGGCTCCACCTCCTCCATGCTGTATCCCAGCAGCCAGTGCTAGGCAGTCTCACTTTACATCCATTATCACCTAGCTCAGGACACTTTCACTGCTGCCTGGCAATCATACTTCATGTCCCTTGTGCTACCTACTCCTCCACTCTCCTAAACCACTCTTTCATGCCTTTACCTTTCTTTCAAGCCTCCAATATTTCCTCCCCAGTCCTCAACCTCAGCTAAGAAAGGAATACACTGCGATCTAGGGAAGTGACTGGTGATGGAGTGGAGAAAAGGCAGGGCCAGATTAGAAGGTTCTACATGACACTCTGGAGATGTGGACTTGATCTGCAGGCAGATTTACCTCTGCCGGAGAGGACTCTGGCCGAGGGACTATAAGGGGCAAGGCTGGAGGGAGCGAGATCCAGTGAGGAAATTAATGTGAATGAGAATTAACTGAAGCCAGTGGCCATGAAGCAGACAAGATAATGTTAAGGAAATAAAATCAAAGGCCTATTTTGTGATTGAATGGTAGGGAGGTGGAGGAGAGGATTCCAATTTCTTAGCAGCACAATTATATTTCATTTTAATCTGCTGGTTTTAAAGCTTATTGTCTCCAAGAAATTATAATTAACATGATTTTAGTATAAATAAAATTGTATTATCTGCTTCTAGGATCATGCTTATCATAACAGCACAATAACATTTGAACGGAGCTAAGGCCTATGATTTTTGAGTAAACCTAATCCTCAATCTGCCATTAGCAATGAAACTCCTGTGAACAGCAACTGTCCCTTCATCAGGATAGTAAGTCACTCCATTTTTAGGACAAGTCAGGACCCAAAAATAAATGTATAGAAAATACTCTGAATTTTTCTAAATAATTGGCAAGTGAAAAATATAAATACTAGAATTCTGGCTATGCAGAAACTTTGCAAGAGCACATATGTATAGGTAAACATATACATAGGGATATTAAGAAGTAGACTCCTTACCAAAGACTTCTCTGGAGAAAATACAAAGTATCAAAGTTTATAATTTTCCTATAATCTCTTACTAAAAGGATATAGGAAGCAGAAGGATCCCCTGAATAAAGAGATATCAACTTTGTATTTGCTCATCACTTCAAATACCCTTCCTATTTCAGATGACATCTGGGTTTCAATGAAAAGGCCATTTTTTTCTTTAGATATGCCCCCTCTGATAACAACCTCCACCTCATCTCCAGGAATCCAGAAATCCAAGAGGAATCCCTTCTCCATGGACTGCATCCATAAAGCAGGTGTATCTGTATCATAACAGTTCTGTAAGGTGCTTCCCAGGTGGCTAAAAAATCCACATATGAACAGCTTTAGCCATGAGTCACAGTAAAAGTGTGCAGAGCTCACAACAGTAGTTCTCAATCCTATTTGCACATTAGTATCACTTAGGGAGTTAAAAAATACACACACTCACACACCCACCCACCATGTCTGGGCCCCACCCTAGATCAACTAAATCAGAATCACTAGGGATAGGTCCTAGAGGCCTCCAGGTGATTCTAAAGAGCAGCCAGGGTTGAGAACCATCAGCCAGAATCTTGCTTCTCTAAGTGTAGTCTACAGACCAGCAGCGTCTTCTGGGAGCTTATTAGAAATGCAGACTCTCAGGTCCCATCTGAGATCAAGTGCATTGGAATCTGCACTGTAATGCCATCCCCAGTGATTTGTGTGCACATTAAAGTGTGAGATGCACTGGCCTGGAAGAGTCTGACACTAAGCGGGTAAGCTCTAAATAAGACTTATTGATGAGATGAATCAATCCCTCACCTAAAGATCACACGTTGGCCCAGCTGTATAAATGTATTAGGGGTAAAGTAATCCCTCAGAAACCAGCCAGGACAGCTCCCTGTATACTAGGCAGAATGCTAGAGGTAAGTCCCATCACTGAACAGAGCAGAGCACTGGCGTGATGTGAAACAGGTACAAGGTCACTGACACATCCCATTCGCCAGAGCAGTTGAGCCTAGGGAGGCAGGAAATGGGACTGGGGAAAGGTACAAAGGCAACTTTAATTACGTCTGTAATTGCTGATATTTTTAAAAATTTAAAGTTAGGTAGATCTTTTTCTAATGTAGTTTTTCTGTAAGGTCTAAAATGTTTCCCTCACCCACACAACAAACATTTCTTCTTTTACTTATACAAAATCTCTTTAGTCAAAGGCCAAGACAACAAGACCTCTAACCTTGGGAAAGGATATACTTCTTCTATTCCTTCATCTCTTGCTTGCTAATCCCCTTTCTGAGAATCTCCTCACAGAAAACTAGGGAGCTATGAAAACTGTTGGAGATCTCAGGTGCAAAATGGAAATGCTGCTATTGGTGAATATTTGGCAGACCACGGCTAGAGGTGTCAGGGGAGATAAAAGAACTTGAGGGCAACCTGAAGGTGCAACTGATTTAGCCCCAAGAGGCAACATGGAAGGAAAAAGAAATAAAATGTTATTAAGTTCAAATGCACTTGAACTTGAGCTTTAAAATTACTCCATCAGAAATTCAAGAGAAGGTCTTCAATTGAAGTAGTTTTGGCAAAACAATAGGAAACAAATATTAGCTCTCTGTACAGCCATCCTATTCTCATTATTCACGGTCATCTAAATGACCTCTCTCACGTCTCTCCCTTTCTCTCACCCTGCTCTTTTGACCCGAAATAGACTTTATACCTTCAGAATTGAGAGACAGAGGAGATCTGACTTGAAACAGAAGCAGGTGAGAGAGGATAGGAAGAATACAAGAAACATTTAAGAAGCAGAAGCAAAGGTGTTTGAACTCCTTCGCTAGGAGTTAGCCCTAGTTATACATCAGAAGCAGCTGGGGTGGCTTTTAAAACATACTGATTCCCTGGGGCCCACCTAAAGCCTAGTAAGTCAGAATCTTGGGGTGGAGGGAGTCATTTAAACTTTTTCAAAGCTCCCTCAAATGACTCTGAGACAGAGTATGGCTGGAATCACAGCTGTGAGGGAGGAGTCTAACTTTAAAACGTTTCTTAACTTCTACTTTATGTATATTTTAAAGCTCTGGATCCACGTAAATCACTCCCTGATCCACTTATTAGTACTGCATTACTTTTTCCCCCTACTAATGTAATTTAATTTTTATCAACATTTTAAATTACAGTAAAATCTTGGATTGCGAGTAATGTGGTTTGCAACAAGCAAACATTTCTAATACATTTTAATGTGGTAAACGAGTGATGTCTTGCAATACAAGTAGTTTGTTTCCAGATGAATTATGCTCGCAAGCCAAGGTATCACAGTATTTAAAAACTCAAACAGTACTAGCAGGCTTAAAATGAAAACACCGCAGTAACCTGTGTCATCTCTCCACTTACCCCCAAATCCACTTCCCAAAGGCAAACTACTTTAAAAACATTTAACTATCTCTTTTGATATTTAATTGTATATTCCTAATATATATATATATATATATATACACACACACTGATATGTCTTGATTTATTACTTTTCAATTTTAACTTAGTAATTCATATAATTACTGATGTCCTATTATGCACTAGCTTATCCTCTTCCAGTCTCCTATGTCACCCTTTTTTCCCCAGCCTCTCATGTATGGTCAGGGTTGATATTTAGTCTGTATGTTTTAGCACCGTTGTACCAATTGTTATTAAAATTCTTCCACATCAGGTGGTAAGGAGATGCTCTCCAAGCTGACCTCAACCCTCCTAAAGACCTTCTCCTGCCCCCATTTCTCATAATCTTGCAGACAAAGGGCTAACATTTGATACCACAGGGAGCTTCCAGAGCACTCCCACTCTATAGCAGGTCTGTGTCCTAACTGGTCAGTGTCTGGGCTTCCACTTGTTAAACCTCTTTTGAATACTGTTCCGAGGTGTGGCCATGTGATTCAACTTTTGCCACTGAAATGCGAATGAAAGTGATGTGTGCCATCACATTACCGGCTTGGGCTTTAAACCTTTGCCTCTCATTGTTCTATCCCTTTCCTATGAGCTGGAATATAGACGTGCTGCCACCAGGTTTTAACCAAGCAGATCAGGGCAATGTCTTAGAGGTGGCAGAGCAGCAGGATGGAAGGAAATCTGGTCTCCTGAACAGCTGCAAGGAGCAGAGACATCAACTCACTTGAAATACTCACATCCTTGAATGGTCACAGGGGGTAAAAAATGAATTTCTTGGTTCTTTAAGTCAGAGTGGAGTCTCTATTATAGCAGCTTAGTCTCCCACTCTGGGATACTAGTGATTCCTATTATTAGGACCTATGTTAATGTTATTATCTGCTGAACCAATTTCACACTATGGGTCTTTTCCTGTGCTGCTATTTATTTTTCTGGAGTTTATGATTGCCCTTTTTTATTTACTAGGTTTTTTTTGAATCAATATGTCATCCCAAGTGCTTCACAGGAAATGGAAAGCCCCTCTGAAAAATACTTTACACTTGGTCAAATGTATCAGGTCATCTATCAGTTTTGTTTTTGTTTCATTTGGAAACTCCCGGGGTGGAGCTTCCCCACTTTCTGGTCTGGGCTGGCTTCTCTCTAGGCCTGCTGCACCACTTTCATCTTGAAACTTCTCTTCACTGTCATCCTAGAATTTGCCTTTGCTTTTCTTCTGTTTGACTCCCTGTTTCCAGAATCCCATATATTCTTCTTTCTTGGTTTATGCCCACTTAAGATATTCCAATTTTTCTTAGTATCTTGAAACTTTATAATGATATGTCTTACTCGTTGGTCATGTAAATCTTTTTTCATTCATTCTCCTATTTTGTGAAATGTTTTAATCTACAAATGTACGTACTCCAGTTATGGGAAAATTCTTGTATTACTTCTTCAGTCATTTCTTTACTTTTCTTTGTAGCTTCTTTCTGGAACTCTTATTAGTATAATATAATGCCTGCTGAACTGATCTTCTAATTCTGTTTCTTCTCTCCTTTTTCTCTTTTTGCTTTTATTTCTACTTTATCTTCTGGCTCTTCTAATAACTTTTATTTCCCCATCATACTTTTAATTTCCAAGATCTTTATCTTAGTCTCTGATTATGACTTTTTTATAGCCCCATCTTATTGCATTAATTACATGTGGGTTGGTTTTGATTATTTTCATTTTTCTTCTTCTCCTTGCACTTCTGTTTCCTCCATGATTTTTTTCTCATGTGTTCTGGTTTCTGCTTTTTTTTTTATTGAATGCTTTCTTTAAATGTCTCATATTCGCTGGCTATCTATTTGTATTTAAGAGCAAAGCACTAGAAAGCTGATTACAAGTTCCATGTTCCTGGAGTAGAGGAAGTTGGGTTGTTGACTAGTGGGTTCACTATAGGAAGAATGGGTAGTAAGTCCTTTTTTTCATGGCGGGGTCTCAAATGTCAGTATCTATAGAACTTTTCTCTAGAGTTGCTCATTTTACCCAAAGAAGAGTCCTTAATGCTCTGCCAGGGTTGGTAATTACCAGACTATCCTAGAATCGGGGTGGGTGAAAAGAGCACAGGTCCTTACTGTTTGGTATATGTGATTTCATTATATTCCTCTGTTTTCAGTTGAGCATTTCATCCTTCCCCTCTTTTTAAATCCAGAACCATTTATTTACTTCAATTTCTCCAGAGGCAAAAACGTACACCAGTCTCTGGCAGGCTTCATCTTGCCGTATGAGATGGAGGAGTGAAAACTAAGGATCTGGCTCCTTTTATAGACTTTCAATCAATCCCTAATTGTCAGCCCAATGCCCCCCTCCAAAGCCTCTAATTCCAGAGGTTTTAGGGGATTCTGGAGGATAAATTGGCTGTTTTTTCCCAGGATCTACTTCCAACCTCCTTTAAGGGCACTAACGTATCAACTTTCTCCACTAAGTCAGTTGGTATAGGTCTATTTGCATTTCATCTTCCAAAAATTGGTTGGTATCTCCCATCTGCTGTTGCCCCTTCTCAGGTTTACCATCACAATAGTGGTGGCTCGGGAGGGACTGGCAGTAAACACATGCTCAGCCCACCAAGTTCTCATCTAAAGCCCCAATAACTAAATCTTATAACATAGAAACTGTCCCCAAAGAGGAGCCTTTTCCATTTTTTAAACACTCTAATTTTTCTGTTTTTATATACATATTAAGATACTTTCCCACTTATTTTAATGTTTATCATCATTTTCTTTTTTAGTCATAAAAAAGAACTTATTCAAGAGAATCCTTTTCTGGATACCACAAAAGACTTTTGATTTATTGACTCATTAATTTAGTCCTAAAAGATGGTAGAATTTAGAACACAATATTATAATTAAACAAAGAAAATACAGATTTTTTCAAGCAATAAAGCTGTTTTCTTTGACGCCTTCTCGCCATTTTAAATCTAGCCTATGGTGGCCTGAACTGAAAGGTATTTGCCTCGATAATGGTCAGGTCATTTCTGGGAAGACCTCTGATTACTGCACCAAGTCATCATCAATACTGGAGTCTTAGCTGTTTTGCTTCTAAAGATCAGCAAAGTAGGGATGATCAGAATGTTTTAAAAAATTAAACATGAGGACTTTTCTCTCATCCCAAGGATCACAACTTTTCCATTCCCATCCAAAGGACAGAAATCTGAAGACTCGGCCTGAAGATTTTGATCTTTAAGCCTGAAAACCTAAGACTTGTGCTGAACACTAAACTCATGGTTATAGAAATAAGAAACTAGAGTCAAAATAAGAAAAAAATTAATATTACACCTTTGATCTAATTCCACTCAAAAGGAGCACATATTCTGGACTATCATTACTTATTATTGCCTCCTGCTACTACTCATGACTTCCCTGAAAGAAATCCAAGCATCAAACAAAGAAAAATGATTCCCAAGGGGGAAAAAGTTAAATCTGTTTTATTTCTTGAGCTGGATGGTAGTTACATGGATGTTCACTTTTTAGAATTAATTGAACTGTACATTTACATTTCAAAAGGTATATATGTGTTATATTTTACAATAAAAAGACTTTTAACAGTTAAAAAAGAAATAAATAAAAAGGCAGAAATTTCATTTGTCATGAAACACGGTGCTTTAATCTCACTTGGCCAGAATTATTAACACACTGACATGGCTAGCAGGAGAAAAGTCATCATGATTTACCTTATGTGCCTACACCAGAGTCCCACCAAATTCCAGCAGTCATCTTAGTTATTTTATTTGAAACCCTTTATTAAAATAAAAGTCTTAAACTTCATAGTTTACCTTGCATCCCTTATGGTAATATTGATACCTTTGCACACATTATTTATTGGCAAAGACCTTTCATATCAAATGCATGGGAAACAGAACAGGTACTATTTTCTCCCATGCTGCAGATGAGGAAACTGAAGCACTTAATCATTAATTGGTAAGATCACTAAGAGTAACAGAATCAGGACTAATTCCAAGTGTCATATATTGCAATTAAGGGCTCTTTAAATATTTTATGAGGAGAAAGAGCTTTGCACTCTTCCAAAGTTATGAATTAAAAAATACGGTATCAAAGCTAGTGGTCTCTGCTATGACATCTATGAGTTGCTTGAGGCTCCCAGAAGGAAGGAAAGAAGACAATGGGTACTGCCATGAAATTGATTCACTAAGGACCTATGTTCAAACCATTCTGAGTCATTACACTCACGTCTAGTTAACATAAAAATGTACTTGTTGCTTCAGAAGTTAGTGTAACTCAAATGCAAACAAAGTTATGAGTGTTCAATAACCATATGTTCAAGGGGACCAAATGCCTCTTTCCCACTCACTAAGTTCCCAAAGGAGGGATGTTCCCATTCCACTCCTGTCTTCTTGCTCTACACCATATTCTTCCCATAGAGGTGGAGCAATTCAGGTGGTTGGAGTGTGACAGCCATGGCTGTTTCTCAGTTCTCAGATGGTTTTTCTATCAAAGATATCAGGCACGAGAGATTTGGCCTCTTTCTCTCTACCTGGAAGTGAAAGGCAGAAGCCTGGTCTTTCTGCTCCACAGCCTTAAATGTTCCACCCAGTAGGTTGTTCTAAAGCAGCGGTTCTCAACCTTCCTAATGCCGCGACCCCTTAATACAGTTCCTCGTGTTGTGGTGACCCCCAAACATAAAATTATTTTCGTTGCTACTCTATAACTGTAATTTTGCTACTGTTATGAATCGTAATGTAAATATTTTTGTTTTCCGATGGTCTTAGGCGACCCCTGTGAAAGGGTCCTTCGACCCCCAAAGGGGTCACGACCCACAGGTTGAGAACCGCTGTTAAAGTGTAGACTAAGGGATAGAGGTTGCACAGGACTATTTTGGGCTTCACACTAAACTATGTCTTCCCATCTAGCCTTTATTGATAATGAAATTAGTGTTTTGCCTATCTGCTGATTCTCATCATCTTTAATTGATGGAGAAGAACTGGTGCTTTTCGAAGTTCCTTCTCGATGCCATCACCGGCTTTTCGGTTAGAAGTCAGAACACATGGCCTGGGCTCCACAGGTCCCTGCAGCGGATTTCTGTGCCCACCACTCCTAGGGTGCTAAAAGCAGTGGGCAAGCTGTATGGTGAGGAACCTTTCGAAGATTTTGTTCAGTGGGTACTCTAATTGCTTCTTCTGCCTTGGAAGGCAATGCTGACCTGAGGTTTAGGGATTCTTGTTCTTTCCAGAGCCAGCTCAGCCACATGTCTGTGATCTGGGTGCAGGGCAATCTTTCTAGAAAGTCGTTGAAAGACTTTAGCTTCCTCATCTTTTAAATGGAGGAATAACGTCCCTATCGTTAAGGTACTTTCTAACTCTATGGACTAAAAGCTTAGAAAAGCTTTAATAAATACATTCCGGAAGTTTTTAAACAGACATTGACATTGATAGATAATCATTTCAACACTTTGGCCTCATAGTTCCTGAAGATCAATGACCTTCTGTCTCATGCCTGTGTCACTTCACCAACCTTATTAAGTTCAGCCACACTTTGAATTTACGTCATCACTCATAACTGATCCCTCCATGATGGTAAGATACTGCCCAAGTTCTTCATACCCTCTGCACTAGCCCAGAACCACCCCTCCACCTTCCCATTTCTCTCTTTCCTTTGTTCTTGCCGACCAGCCACTACAGTGCTAATCTCACATCTCCCGCTCATTCTCCCAGCTCCTCAATACTCCAGTTTCACTTGCCTTCCTACTTAACTGAGAACCCATATGGAGTTGGCAGTTTCCAGGATACTCACACAATCTCCACTTCCAACTTTCTGAGCATTGCTGGAGAAAGTCATAAATACAGAGAAGATCCATTCTATCACCAGGCTAAGGCTAAGGTCTTTCAACATCTTGTCGGGCCCTCATTCCGTTTGGCTCCTTGTCACACTCAGATCCACAGCTATTCCAAACCCAACCCACTCTCCTCCCCACCCCCAACCCCCCACCCCCGACTTTCCCCCTCACTCCCAACTTACTTTCAGCCAATCAACTGGCCTCCTATTATTCTTTTTTTCCCCAACAGAAGGGAAACAACTCATTTCATATGCAGCCAGCCTCCCTCCCCACTTCCAACTTTCCTCTCTAAATCTCAGTTTCTTTTTGCCTTCATTTAACCTCTTTTCCCCTCCACATCACATCTGTTTTCCCATGAATAACTATACCTGTGTGGTGACCAGGGTTGTCAAATATTTCATCATTCAAAAATGGGCTTTTTTTTTTTAAAAAAAAGGGCACTATTTGTCCAACTATCTGTTCAAATATTATCTCATAATTAAACTTGGATAACAGGTGTGAACCGAGGCTGTCCTGGGCAATCCGGATGTATGGTCACCCTATCTTGCACCTATCCCTCCTACTTGTGGAGGGCCTGGTACATTAATTACCCTCCCACTTCCTCTCTTGATATTCAGTTCCTTCCTCTCCTCTGACAGCCACAGCATTCTTGGGCCTTTTTTATGGTTTTGTTTTTCAGAAAGTTTCACTGGCACTCTCATTGGCTCAAGTCATTGTCCTCTCAGATTTTCACAGTCCAATCACAGCTTACACTTACTCTCCCCATTTCCTGCCCATTCAAACACGCCTCAGGTACCTGGCTGACTTCTGCCTCTGCGGCCCAACTGACCCTGATCCTCAAAGGTGATTGACAAGTCTCATTGACAAATCTAATGACATTTCCCCAGTCTTCACTCAGGGCTCCTCTGCCCTATCAGCCTCCTCCAAATTCTCCTTTCTCACCTTTTTTAAATCCAATCTTTTCCTTGTTCTCCTTCTGCTTCTTTCTTCTCAGCATCCTATCAGCCTCTGTCTTTCCCTCCAAGCATGCAAATACTGGTTTGTCCGAGGCCCTACCCTGGCCTTTAATTCTTCTCCCCTACACTCTGAACCCTTCTTGCCATCTGCCTTCATAAGGATGCCCCTACGTCTTCCTCTATTTTTAATGGTTCTCATCCATCTGGATGGCCCATAGGCACAAAAATGTTCACTTATCCAAATCCAAACTTGTAATCACTTCCATTAATGACACAGATATTTGCTGACTGCACTCTGCTTGCAGGCGCCTTTACTACTGGCCCTTTCTGGCTATTTCAGCTCCTGCCATTACTACCCAAAGCCACTCAGCTTCAGTGTTGGACTTCTCCTGCAACATCCTCATCCAATCAGTCAACAAGCCCTGGTGCGTTTACTTCTACGGTGTCCGGTGTCCGGCACGACCCACCTGCCCCCACCCTAATTTAGGTTCCCATCGCTTCTCTTCTGGAGGCTATTTTAATATCTTCCTAACTGGGACTACCCATGGTTCCCCCAACATAGATTCATCTTCTTAAAGCACAGCTTTAATTGCATCATTTCCTCACTTAAAATATATTTAATGGTTATTTACTGACTACTAAACGGATTTTTTAGCTCAGCATTCAAGATACTCACAATATTGTCCTAACCTTGCCATGCAGCTTTGTATCCCACTATCCCGCCTCTAGGTTCCTCCTCCTCCAGGTAAACACATTGCCCTCCATTCCTGGATATGCTTATTTAGCCCTTCCTTCAAGTCTTAGTATAGGTGGGCCCCACATCTCTGCTGGTTGAAGTCCTACCAATTCTTTTAAGGCTCTGCTCAAATCATTAACGAAGTCTTCCCCAATTTTTCCTTCTCTGAAATCAAAAAGCATTTTCTTTATACCTCTCTAACAGTTCTTCTGTGTAATATAGCCTTTGGTTATCTATCATAGACTACCTACATGACTCTAAAGCCTCTCAAAGGAAGGATGTCTATGTCTGATTAATTCGTGTACTCCTTAAACTGCCTTGTATATATAGTAAGCTGAGAAGTTGAAACATTCAAGTTAACTTTGTATCCATTATACAGCATATAAAATCACGATAATGTACTTAACATCATCAACATTAATTATATTAAATTCTTAGGAAGGCCTAGAAACTAGCCATTTTTGTAATTCCTCTTGTTAGATCAATACAAGTCATTTTATTTAAACTAAAATTGTAGGAGAATTGTGCATTCTTTATCGGTCCCTTAAACTACAGAGATGGACAAAATCTTAGAGATCATTTAATTCCCTGTCCCATCCCAACCACCAATTCTCCAGTTGAGAAAACCGAAACTTGGAGAGATTTAAGCTGTTCCCATGGTCACATAAATCAGAAGTCATAGTTATAGCTGTTACCATTTATTAAGGGCCTAACGTACACCAGGCACATTACATATGTTATCCCAGTCTCACAAACAATCTTTCAGGGTAAGCGGTATTCCCCTCACTTTAGAAACGAGAGAACGCTCAAAAAAGTTAGGTAACTTGCTATCGAGAGCCAGCCCTGTTTGTCAGGGGCAGAGCTCAACTTCAGCCCCAAGGCTATCTGGCTGTAAAGTCTAGACTTTTCTAATTGGACGCTGCGACAGAGACAAACCTACCAGGTGTCTTTCCTACTGTTTCTCCAGTGAATAATTATGCTAGCTAGCACACATACACTTATACGTTGTAAGTCATTTTATTTGAAATCCTGGAGGCATGAAAACTAAACAGTAGCTTCATTACTAAAGTTTTAAGGTTAATTACTGCCAAATTTCTGAGTCTCTTGTCAGAAAGCTTCTTCAATCTGGAAAAGAGGTATGCTTCCCTGCATTTTCAATTCTTATTTTCAGTTTCAATACATTTGCCCAACCACATTCAACGAGGATTTGTTGAGCCTCTAGATATCCACGGCACAGGGCAGGGTATAAGGTTGAATAAGATAACAGTTTTACTCTCTGAGAGTTCAGAAGCAAGAGGCAGACAATCAACTCATGGTAGGAGCCACTCGTCCCTCACCTATGGGAGCTCTAGCTAATCCAGGGACTTCCAACAAGAAGTCAGGACCCTTGTTTCTCATCCCTGCCCTGCCTGCCCTGCATCTCGGGCAAGTCATCCCACTGTGCCTTAGCTGTCTCAGTAAAGGGATTGGTAGAAAGGAATGAACTATGCCAAGAAATTTCAAGGTCCTTTTTAGCTTTAACCCTCCGTCGGGCGCAACTGATCTCAGATTCATTGCACACAAATTTTCAAATATCTAACAGTTTACTTAAGTATCGTGACTCACTGCTTCCATATCTTTCCCCTCTACGGTAACCTATTGCCAGTCGTGTTTGTGACTTAGTACAGTAAAGATGTATTTCATAGCGGCATCTTTGTATGCAATGAATCTGTGAGATCAGTTGCGCTTGATGGAGGGTTAAAGTTCTATTATCTCTGAGCTCACTCATGAGATTATACTCCTGAAAGTGATCACAGCTCCTGTTATGGAAAGGAAACTGCTGGATGCCCACTCTTCATCAGTCACTTTGGAGGTACTGAGTTCTAAATACACTGCTATAAGATTAAAGGTGGCTACTATGTCTCCAAAGTTTTTTATAATAATACAAAGTTTACTAAAGTTTACCCTCTAAAGAGGAAGTAGTAAAGCACTACATTCAAATAGTTCTTTCATTATATCATTGGCTTATTAGTATAGCTGTAATTCTTTACAATGCATTTTATGTGTTCAAAATATATTTTAAGTAACTTCTATCTACTGTTCTGTGGAGTTATCGACATTATCAACAACAAAGTAGAGTTACGGCCTCTGCAGAGATGTAAATCTTGTATTCATTTAGATAAATTAATACTTCATACTAAATGCTACCTACTATGGATCTTCCCAAACTGCAGCTAAATTTGAGGTTGGCATACAGTCAGTAGGGAGAGAAGACTATAGAAATATCAGTATTTTAAATATGAGTGGAAACATATATTGTAATATGTGGGAAACTGACTTTGCTGATTCCATTTCAATATCCTACACTTTGTTTCAACTAACACAGATAATATTTTTAATCATCCATTGACTTATACAGTAACACACTTTTTCTTGACAAAACTCCACATTATCTTTCTTCATACTCAGCATCTTAGGACATGATGTTCAAACCCATCTTGTGCTGTAAGTTAACAGCACAGAGGAAGTCAATCAATCAAAAACAAATCAGAAGAAAAAAATTAGAACTGTACCATCTTAGTGCCTTGCCAACAAAAGGCACTGAATTTCAACTGTCAAAGATATTCCAACCAAGAAATCAGGAAAAGGGAATTTATTCATTCACTAGTCGACAAACACTGAATGCCTAACATATGTCAGGCATAGTTCTAGGTGCTAAAGTTATAGCAGTGAACAAAACAGGAAAAAATCCCTGCCAGAGTGGAGCTTGCATTCTAGTGCAAAGAGACAGGACTTACAGGATGCCTAAATAAAATCATTTCAGAGAGTGATGAAATGCTTTGAAGAAAATGAAATAGGGCTAGGAGGTGGTTCTTGGAGGGGTGAAAAGCTACTTGCAGAGCAGAGTTCTAAGTGATGAGAGAACTTTACTCTTAATCTTTCTAGTGTGGGATGGCATGGGAAAGAGTGAACTTAGTCTTTCAGGGTGGTCACAGTGGGCAAAAGTTCTGTACTAATGGCAAACTAAGTTCCTATTAGGATTTGGCTTAAAGGAAAAAAACTCAAAAAACCTAAATCTTTTAGTAGGATTCCTCTACCTAGGAGCCACTTATTTTTCTTTTAAGATCCACTACTTTTTACGTTTTTGCTAATGACTTTAGAGGTACTTAAGTAGAGGCAATTACTAGAAGGATTTTTTTCTGAGCCCAAACCTCACTTGACACTATCCAAATTCTGAATGAGACAGGACCCAGTCCTGCAGCGAATCAGCGCTCCTCCACCGACTCATTAATGCAGCCAGGTGGAATATTGTAACCCTTCCAAGAACGTGAAACAAGCTTCGGGGAATCTGGGGAGCCTGACACCCCCAAACTTCCCCGCCCCCAGTCGTGGAAGGGGCGAAAAAATAAACCGCCACCCTTTTGCATGAACTCTTCCCCGCCCCTCTAGGCGTCATCGCTGCAGAAGGGCCGCTGTCCCTGGGTCAGAGGCAAGCGGCGAGTACGCGCGCATGTGTACCCCGCGTGAATCATCGGTGCCGGGTCCGCGGGACGATGATTCATTCACCGCTCTGGAGCTCACGGCCACACGTTCCCGGCGTACTATGACGGCCGCACACGCAGCTTCCTTAATATCAAACAAATGTTTCAAAGTACAAACGCCTGCAGCCAGAAACATGTAGACCCAGGCCAGGCGGCAGAGAGGAAAGGCACGTTTCGGCCACTGCCCGAGTGTTGCTGGGTCCAGCAGGGGAGCGGTGGGCACGTCCGTGTGCCCCTCCGGATCCCACCCCCACCGCAGCCCCGCAAGCGCCCGGGCTGCGCCCGCAGGGGGCGCGGAGGGCGCACAGGTGGGTCCCCGCCCAGCCCTGCCTCCCGCCCCTACCGCCCCTCGCGGCAGGCCGACGCTCCCTCGCCAACGCGCCTCCCGCGAGCCCCTTTCCTCTCCGTGACATCTTATATAATAACCCGAGCGAATCAAAACGGAAGCGACGCGCGCTGCCGGGGCCTGTCCCCCCGTCGGGACCAGATGCTCGCGCCCCAGCCCACGGCCCCCCGAACTAGGCGCCGGGGCGCGCGGCTCCCGGGCGTGGGGGGGAAGGGCCCGAGCGCCGACTCGGCTCGTCCCTCCTCGGAGAAGGCGCTGCCGTGGCCGGTCCCCGTCAGGAAGCCGCGAGCGTCACCAACTGCGTCAGCTTCTTCAAACACATTTCATGGTCTCGCTCCAGCCAGAGAGCCGGCAGCTCCCGTGGCGGGGCCGCGGCCAAGGCTGGAGGGAGCCCCTCCGGGGAGGAGCAAGTTCCTCGGGGCCCTCCCTCGCCCGCACCGCGCCCGGAGCCGCCCGCCCAACCGCGCAGCCCGCCCGCCGGCCCCAATGTCAGGTTGGGCAACTTGTGACCCCCGGGCGCCGGGCCCGTCCCCTCCCGCCCACGAGGCTTGCTCGGCGCCCGGGGCCTCCCCCGGCCCGGCGGAAAACAGCGACGCCAGAAACTTCCCGGGGCCGCGCCGGGCGGGGAAGCCGCCCGGGTCCCCGCGCATCGCCCTTACCTTGCTCTCGAGAGGCCAGGATCCTGGCGGGCGGCGCGGGGCGCGTGGTGCGCGAGCGCGCGCGCGCGTGGGGCGGTAGGTGAGGGAGCCCGCGCCGGCGGGGGCGGGGCGGGGCGGCGAGGGTGCGAGTGGCGCGGGGCGGGG
>NW_017731392.1:817728-850841 GCF_001890085.2 Hipposideros armiger | reverse complement strand
GAGAGCGGAGCGGGCGGCGGCGGCGGCGGCGGCGGGCGCAAGGCGAGCGCGCCGAGGGGGCGGAGGAGTTGTCGTGGGTTTGTTTACGCATTGCTGCCCGGCTCGGGGCACAGCCCGCACTCCCTGATTGGCCACAAACTGGGGCACAGCCTCTCGCCGCCGCCTGCCCGGCCTCCTCGAACAGCCGCCGCGCAACTCCGGGAGCGCCCTGCCCGGCACGGCCACCGGCGGAGCCCGGGCCCGCAGGGGGACGAGCCACAGCGGCTGCCAAGGGCCGCCGTGGAGCCACACGTTGGCCCAGGGCTCGCAATTACCCACCTGTAGGGGCCCGACCTTGGCAAGGAGAAATTCGAAACTTCTGAGGCTAAGGATTTCGTGTCACCCAGACTTAGATGGGGCACTTTTTCCCCTCCGCGCAGACAGAGGAAGCTTGCCCTTTAATGGATAGAAAAGCAGCTCAAATGTTAATATGCCCCTTTGGCGATGGTCAAACCGAGGCTTCCTGTATAAGCTATCCCAGGGAGTTCACAGTTCCTTCCCCTGCATCCAGCTTCTCTGCTTGTAATCTGTCCCTCGCGCAGCATTCAAAGTTGCCATCCCAGAAGTGACCGTGCCACATGATGCTCAAGATCCTCGGATGACTCCTCGTGTCTTCAAACCCCAATTCCTTAGTGTTCAAATCTTCCATGGCTGGGCCTCCGCCTTTCAGTCTCCTTTCTACTGCCCAACTGTCACCCCTGTTACCCTTGTCTACAGACAACACCTTAGATGCCTCTGTCCCTTCACAATTGATTTCCTTCCTGCTCTGTTCTCTGCCAGGAAACCAGAAAACCCGATAGCAACCTCCACCTGCCAAACCCTCAGTCTCAGCTTGTCTACCATCTCTGTGTAGCCTCCCCCATCCTCACTCAGAATACCCCCTCCTGGCTGGCATCAGTCTGGCTTGAGGGTTTGTGCCTACTCTGTGTCTGTGGATTCCTTAAGTAAGAACAGGAGCCTGGTTTTAACAGGGCTCTGGAGATGGAAGAGATGAACTCTGTAAGAATAAAATTGTCTCTGAACATCTGGAGTCTTTATCAAGAGGGCCTCCTGATAGTTCACGAACCTCATCATGCAAAAAAGCGAATGCTTCCAAAAACTGAGAATGCCCTCTGTTTCTCCCTCTCTCTGTGTCTTCTCCCCGGCACACCTAGCTATGTGCCCTCTATGCCCATAATGGGCAATTAATAACCCTGAGAGAGATTTCTGGTCAAGCTGGCAGAGTAGGTAAACAGTGTGCTTGTATTCTCTCATGACCACATCAAAATTATAACTGAACTACAGAATAACCATCGTTGAGAATTGCTTGAAGTCTAGCTGAACAGAACCTACAACTGAGGACATACAGAAGAAGCCACCTTAAGACTGATAGAAGGGGCAGAGACACAGAATGGGTTGGTGCCACACCTGTGTGTGGTAGTTAAAAATCGGGAGGGATATATCGGCTGCAGAGGTCCCCCTGAGGAGCAAGTGGTCTCAGCCCACACCAGGCTCCCCAGCCCAGGGTTCCAGTGCTGAGAAAATAAGTCCCCATAACTTCTGGCTGTGAAAACCAGCAGAGATTGTTGCTGAGTGAGGCAGAGGGCTGCTGGAGACCCACACATTCCTCTTATAGGGCCCATGCACAGACTTACAGACTCACGTGCTCTGAGCTCCAGCACTGGGGGGAAGCAGCTTAAAAGGCACCAAGGACATATGGAGAGGAACTGAATTGTCAGGCTTCAGGGTGAAGGCTGGAGGGACGGCTTTCTCCCAAACGGAAGTGCTGGCTGAATCCATTGCTCCTTGCTGAGCCCTCCCCACTCC
Source organism: Hipposideros armiger (assembly GCF_001890085.2). Lineage (NCBI taxonomy): Eukaryota > Metazoa > Chordata > Mammalia > Chiroptera > Hipposideridae > Hipposideros > Hipposideros armiger. Next base: position 848,996 of record NW_017731392.1, on the reverse strand, counting down.
CAGCATGCAGACACAGGTAGGCGCCATATCTAAGTCTTCATCAACCTGGCTAACACCGTTTGCCCTGCCCTGGGGAATTCCCTGAGACCCTGGCCCACCCAACTTGCAGGCCCACCCAAGCCATGTCCAGTGGCTTTTCCATACAAATGGCCTGTCTTGGCTCATGTTTTGTATTTTCCTAAAATCTCTCAAAGGTTCATAAACTCCAGACAAGCAGCATCTGGCCTCATTGTGCTCCATACCTCTCGCTGAGTATCCCCAAGCCTGGCATTGGCAGCAATTGGCCTCTGTTCAAGGCATGGCCTCTCCCAGGCTCCTCCAAGCCCAGCTCGGGTGGCAACCATCTGCAGATTGCTTTGTGGCTCATTCTGGGTGGCCCCGGGCAGGGCACCAGTTGCGCCTGAACTTGGCCTGTTGCTGGACCCCTCCCAGGGCCAGCACAGTGACTGGCTTTGACCAAGCCGGTTCACCACCCAGCTGCCTCCTCAGATGACACACCCAAAGGGCAGACTGGGCAAGCACCAGAGTCCTGCTAAAGCGAATTCTGCTCCATATGGTCAGTGCCCTGCACAACAGCTCCTCCACTGTAGTTACGGTCAGTTCTTACAACCAATCAGCCTGAGGTTTAATTCCTCCCACTGACATGTCAACAGCAACCAAGGCTCAACTACAACAGGAGGGCACAAACAACCCACACAAGAGACACACCTGGAGTACCTGGCTCAAGTGACCAGGGAGACTAAGCCACTGGACCCCACAGGATTTATTACATAAGGCCACTCTACTAAAACCAGGAGACATAGCAGCTCTACCTAATACATAGAAACAAACACAGGGAGGCAGTCAAAATGGGGAAACTAAGAAATATATCCCAAATAAAAGAACAGAACAAAGTTCCAGAAAAAAGAACTAAACAAAATGAAGACAAGCCATCTACCAGATGCAGAGTTCAAAACGCTAATTACAAAGATGCTCAATGATCTCAGTGAGAACTTCAACAAAGAGATAGGAAACAGAAAAATGGAGCTAGAAAATATAAAAAAGAACCAGTCAGAAATGAAGAATACAGTAACTGAAATGAAGAATACAGTAACTGAAATGAAGAATACATTAGAGGGGATCAACAGTAGATTAGATGAAGCAGAGGACTGAATCAGTGATTTCAAAGGTAAGGTAGCAGGAAGCACCCAATCAGAACAGCAAAAAAGAAAAAAAAATCCAAAGAAAAATAAGGAGTTTAAGGAGCCTCGGGGATAACATCAAGTATACCAACATTCTCATCATAGGAGGATCAGAAGGAGAAGAGAGAGAACAAGGAATTGAAAACCTGTTTGAAGAAATAATGACTTTTCTAACCTAATAAAGGAAATAGACATACAAGCCCAGGAAGTACAGAAAGTCCCAAACAAGATGAACCCAAAGAAGCCCACATCAAGACACATTATATTTAAAATGCCAAGGTTAAAGACTAAGAGAGAATCTTAAAAGCAGCAAGAGAAAAGCAGTGAGTTACCTACAAGGGAGCTCCCATAAGGATGTCAGCTGATTTCTCAACAGAAACTTTACAGGCCAGAAGGGATGGGCATGAAATATCAGTGATGAAAACCAAGGACCTACTTGGGGTGGCTGGTTAGCTCAGTTGGTTAGAACGCAGTGCTCATAACGCCAAGTTTGCCAGTTTGATCCCTGAATGGGCCAATGAGCTGTGCCCTCCATATCTAGATTGAAATGACTACTTGACTCAGAGTTGAGGGATCCTGGAAAAACACACTGTTCTCCAATAAAAATCTTAAAAAAAACAAACCAGAAACAAAAACAAGGACCTACAACCATGATTACTCTACCCAACAAAGCTATCATTTGGAATCAAAGGAGAGATAAAGAACTTCCCAAACATGAAAAAGCTAAAGGAGTTCACTACCACCAAACCAGTATTACAAGAGATGTTTAAAGGGACTTCTTGAAGAAGGAGGAGGAGAAGCAGAAGAATCACCCAAAACACTACTTTGAATGGACGTGTGTATGCTTTATTGCAGCATTATTTACAATAGCCAAGATATGGAGGCAACCTGGGTGTCCATCAATGGATGAATGGATAAAGAAGAGGTGGTACATATATATACTGGAATATTACTCAGCAGTAAAAAAGAATGAAATCTTGCAATCTGCAACAACATGGATGGACCTAGAGGGTATTATGGTGAGTGGAGTAAATCAGACGAAGACAATGCCATATGATTGCATTTATATGTAGAATCTAAAGAACAAAATAAACAAGCAAACAAAACAGAAGCAAACTCATAGATAAAGAGAACATTTTGAGGGTTGCCAGATGGGAGGGGGGTTGGGGTGATGGGTAAAAAAGGAAGGGATTAAGAAGTACAAATTGGTATTTACAAAATAGTCATGATGACGTCAAGTATAGCATAAGGAATATAGTTAATCATGTTATAATAACTGTATGGTGTCAGATGGGTACTAGACTTATCGGGGTGATCACCTCATAAGTTACATAAATGGTTAATCACTATGTTGTACACTTGAAACTAATATAATATTGCAAGTCAACTGTAATTGAAAAATTAAAAAGTATTAAAAATAATAAATAACTCTGGAAGAAATAAAACTCCGGTGTTCTTCAAGCTAAGCCTTGAGGTGATCAATGTCAATATAGTAAATCATGAAGGAATAGATATGAGTGGCCATGAACCTAGCCATTTTAGAGATAATTTCTAGGCTAAGAGTCCCTTAACTCTGACAGCTAGTGTCACTCTCCAATCAAACACTGGAGACGTGGACCCTGACCATTCCTGACTCTTGGGATGGTTGGATTTCTTTCTCTCTAGATGTGCTGCTTCCAGTCCCACTGGAAAAGTTGTCTTTGAATTCTGAGGGTGAATCCAAATGAAAGTAAAGTTTTCTTTCTCAGATAATTCAATAATAATAATTTAATGAAGTGACTTAGTTATAAAGATGTTGAAAGAACTACAAGTACAACCAAGGGATGGTGAGACAATCCTGAGATTAGCAACTGCTGGATGCATCTCCTCCCCTAGGGCTGGAGGGACAAGAGGAGTAGGATGCCAGAACCATGAAGGACTTGTCCACTGGGAGCTGGAGCCAAGAAGGAAGTGCAACTACTGCTGGACATGCCTCCCAAAGCAGAGACGGGAAGAAATCCCCTGGCTTACTCCTTCCTCCAAACCTTCAGGGTCACCCAGTGGTAGAAAGCAGGAGAAGCCAATGGACAAGATGACAGAGGGTAGGGGTCAGAACTCCTACTATACAGATCAGAGCCGGGGAAGGAGAATGGATCTGAGAGCATAGTGGCAAGTCACTGGCACTCGGGCTTGGGTGCTACACCTGGTTACCTCTTGGGTGCTACACCTGGTTACCTCTTGGGTGTCACACATGGTTACCTCTGGGACTCTTCCACAAGGTCTGATTCTGCAGAGTAGCACAAACTTTTTCTTTCCAAGCCTCAGAATTCCTTTTCTCTTTCTTTCCTTCTTTGCGTTTTTGCTTGCATTTCTCCTTTTATCTTCTTCTCTCCCATGATTCCCTTACATTTTCTTTGCATCTCTTACTTTTCTATCTCTGGCTCGCCTTTTTCTCTTTGTGTTCCCATATACCTTCTCCTGACCTCTCTGTGTCCCACCGAGTCTCTTCTTACCTCTGCTGGTCCTATTTCTTCCTGGGCAGGATGGCAGCCTTCTTCAGCATGACAGAGATGAGAGACTCCCATGGTAGGTAATGGAATTCAGAACTATTATATTATTGCCCATCTGGACACTGTGCTACATATTTCACATGTTATCTCATTTAATTTTCAATTCACACCTACTAGCTGGGCATCACTGACTATAACTTGGGTGGCTTTATTGTTGCCTGTCACAGAGAAGACTTTGCTAGTGTGGGTCACCCACAATACTGCTGACAGTTCTCCTACTTTTTCTATATGTGTCTCCCTCTACCTTTTCTTCATCCTATCCTACATGTTTTCCTTTCATTGTCACAGATATTTCTCCCAACTTCCAATCCCATACAGTCTAATACACCTCCCCTCTAAATCTCTGAAAACCGAGAATGGCTACTTAGAGGAGGTGGCATTTCAGCTGGCTTTTGAAAGATGAGTAGGATTTTAATAAATGGAGATTGAGGAAGGGCATTTTTGGTGGAACAGTGAATCATATGATCCTACTTGACTGAAACACAAGAAAGAGATGGCTAGGAAATAAGGCCAGATTTCAGAAACTTGTTTTTAGATTCCAGTTCACTAAGACAGACTACTCAGAAACACAGATTGCCCTAACTCCATTAAGTAGAGATGTCATTCATACAATTAGAATCATAAAGCCAGAAAGAAATCTAGATATTGCCTGGCCCAACTTGCCTGTTTTTAAGTGAGGGAAGTGAGGCCTAAGAGACTTAGGTTACTGGAGTATCATGGTAGTTAAACATGGGCACTAGAGTTTGACTACCCGTATTCAAATTCCTGCTTTGACAAATGTTAAGCTATATGACCTTGAACTTATTTGTGTTTAAGTTTTCTTATCTATAAAATAGGAAAAAATGATAGAATCCACCTCAATGGGTTGTTGTGAGAATTAAACATTTTTACAGGTAAAAAACATGGCATGGTACCTGGCATATAGTCAGTCTACAATAAATATTACTATGATTTCCTGTGCCTATTCAGGTAGTACACAGGACCAGAGCCAGAACTGGTCCTCCAAAGCTTTTTAAGCCATAATTGAGTAACCTCCACTACTAGAAGCTATGTCTTAGGATGCTTGTCAAATACCACTTGTGAAAATATGGTGCTCGTCTGGTCTGCTATTAAAGGAAGTTCTCAGTTATCCTTCTAGCTCCCATTCCTCTACATTTCCTGCTCTACCACCAGTGTCAGCAATCCTGCTGTGCATCCTGTGAAGTCCTAAGACAGGAGGGGGGCATGAAAAATGAGCAATGGACATGTATTTTATAGCCAACAATGTAGTTTACAAGTCCAATACAGTCAAATATTACTAATTTAAATTCAAAGGACCAAAAATGGTTGGATTAAAGGCATTTGAGTTATCTGTCATTCCTCAGGCTACAGAGGATCAAACCTACCAGCTTACATTTTGATAGTTTCTTAGGGGAACTCAGTGGGACCAAGAAAAGGCCTTCCTCTAATGGAGTGTCCAATCCTTCAACAAACGTGTGATGGAAGAGACTCTTCTTTGTTCTTTCATCTTTCCTTTCTGAGTCCCTGGTCCCACTGTTCAAAACTCCGAACACAATGAACTTCACGCGGTCTACTCTCTGAACTATAAGCCTCTTGAGGCAACAAACCACGATTTCCTTATCTTTTTATCTCTAGAACTCAGTATCTGGAGCAGAACAGGTGCCCACATGCTGCTGAACTGACCGACTTGAGCAATGCCACGGATATTAAAAGGAACCTTTTCTCCTCCCCCTTCAAATCGTTCCCCTCAGTTGACTGTTCTTAGCTAGTTGTCAGCCTGCTACACTAATTCACTGGAAAGCCTGACGACAGTTGAATGTGAAATAAATGTACATTTTACGATACAAACTACATTTGAAAGGTTTTATTTTAATGGTGTAAATCCAGGCAGTATTTTCAGACGGTCAGGAAGAAATTTGGGGGGCAGCTGGACTGTTCTAACATCTTCACATCACACCCAACATCACACCCAACACACTGAAGTTTGTCTCCTCTATAAACAAAGGCCATTTAACTTTTGTTGTTTCACATTTTACTTTATATTTACATTACTTTACTTTAGGTTAATTAGTAGATAGCTTCCATTCTACATATGGCTGTATTAATTATCCTGCCTAAGTCATTTCTTAAAAGGCACAGTTTTCTGTAAATCTTTAAAAAGTCAACCACTGCCCTAGTTTTCTCTTTTACTTCAAAACCAGACCCAATACTTGATCACTCACTGACTCTTTAATCCCCGAAATCTTCCATCTATTTCCTCTATTTCATTTACGTGCTTTCTCTAGGAAGCTGGAAGGAGTGCAAAGGATTAATTCTAGATTACTGCCTCATTTTATAGAAGAACGTGAGGCACAGAGGTGTCAGTGGCAGAATCTCGTGTTTCCAAAGGATTGATCCCATGCCCCATCCCCCTAAAGGTGAACTCCTTGTTGCCAACTGTCCTCTGACCTCACTATTTTTGTCCATCACCACCATCTTTTAGGATCCTTTAGGATTAAAATGGGTGATCTTTGACTCTCCCTTCTCTTCAGGCCTCCTCTTCCATTCCAGGGTGCCTTTCTGACTTGTCTTTCTAGTCTGAACTGGCCCATGGTTCAGGGCATTTTCTCTTTACAATTGCGTTCCTACAATAGGTTGCTAATGGTTTTGTCATCTCGCTCCAAACCTCTTCTGCTGATAGCAGAACCATCTTCATATAACTCAAACTATTTTATAGTTATCATAAAATGGTGCCATTTGCCAGGTAAAATCAAATTCAACATGCATTTAGACTATCAATAAAATACAAGTTTATTACTGTCAAGCCTTTTGAATTCTGAAACATATACCAGTAACCAGCTGTGTGACCTTGGGCAAATTATTTAACTTCTATGAACTGCAATGTCCTCAATCTGTTAATTGGTGTTATTAGTATATATGCCTGACTCACAGGGCATTTGATAATTAGAATAGTAAATGTAAAGTTATTGATAATAATAGTTGTAATAGCTAATATTTGTTGAGGTCTTACTATGGACCAGGCATTATTCTAAGCTCTTTAAATGAATTATCTCATATCGACCCTACAACATACATTTCATTATTAGTTCTAGATGAGAAAACTGAGACCCAAAGGAGTTTAAAAACTTTCCCAAGATCAACAAACCAAAAAGTGGCTGGGCAGTAAACCTGGGCAAACCCATTTGTCACATAGTGGCACATGGAAAATGCTTAGTAAATGGTAGTTATTTCATTGTTGATTTTTATTATCAGTATTATCACCTTAAAGAGAAGAGAAAAGCTTTTCTCGGCTTTCCTTCCAGATTTCTTTTAGAAGTTGAATCTTAGCATAATTTTAAGAAAAGCTGGATAATAAATGATAATCCAATTTGCTGGATACCACTTGTTCCTGCTTCCCAAAGAGAGGCTGAAAAGATGGTTAGGGGTTCTTGCACTGCTGGGGTCCTATAATCACCCTGGGCCTCCCCATCCCCACTCAGTCCTCCAATATTTTTTATAAAATGGGGATCATATACACAGTCTATGACTCAGGTATAGTTCAGAGTGATAGGTCAAAAATTTATTCTCTGATTGTGCCTATAGTTTCTTTTGGTCTTTCTCATGGATGGGACCGGAACATTCTTTGTGCCTAGCTCTGTTTGTTTGTCTGCCTCAGAAGACAATTTAGGAAAGAGAATTTCCTCAGTGGTGCCACAGAAAATAATTATTTTAGTCTCTACTATAGTATTTCAATTCCTTCCCTTAGGGCACCTTTTGCACCATGATCATCAAATGGTCTGATTTAACTGACATATTCTCTTTGATGATGCTAAAAACAAAACAAAACCCCTCATTACTGGTTTTGATGTCCCTTTCCAGGTGTTCTATGAATTATTCTCTGGCCCATTGTATTTCTGCATTGTACTTGACACACTATGCCTTCCCTGCACCCTTGCTTTCCTCAAGCGTCTTTTGCCCCCTGAGCATCTGGTCGTTTATATTTGAATACCTGGTCTTTTTTATTCATCAAGGTCTAAAAAGTGACCTTGGCCTTCCAATAATGAGATTTTCATAGATTCTAGAATCATAAAATGTTAAAGCCAGAAGGACCTTTATAGATAACAGAGGCCAATCGATTCCTTTTATAGTAAGGAACCAAGACCCAGAGAAGCCAAGTAGCAGACACAAAGCTACATAGCTTATGATGGGGCTCAAACCAGACCCAATACTTCTGCTTCATTTATTTCTTATGAGTTAGATTATGATCCTTGGAAATAATAATATGAGAGGTTTACAAGTGTGTTCTTCCAAAATGTTTGTGTTTTCACATCAGTGATTTTCCTAATACATTTCCGGGCAGCTCAGAGGAATAAGAATTCCATGATTGCAAAAATGCCACCATAAGAAGACATGAATTACAGAGCTGGGCCTGTGTCTCTTAATAATCATCTTTCTTTTCCCGTGGTACCTTATACAGTGCACACAGCAAATTTTCAATAACGATGATGATGATGGTGGTGGTGGTGGTGGTGGTTAATGATGACCAGGTCTCATATTTCTCTGTTCTCAGTCCTTTTCTACCATTTTGTTCTCTATAGTCCCAGCTCTTTCTGGGTTTCAAGCCTTCTGGAAGCCTGGCTCATTTGGTTTAGAGTTCTTTATAAGGGTGATAGGTGGGTATTTGGTAGCTGCCTTCCACAGTGATGAGGGTTTAAATGGTTAGAGATCTACCCCCAAGCACACACACACATTCTGAAACTTTTCTAAACTTGAGGAAGTACACTCCTAGAATAATACCAGCCACTGCATAAAAGCATTGTCTGGTCAGGTAGTTTGCAAAATACCACATAAAACAGAATGAAACAGTTTAGGGGTGATTAGTTTTATTTTTACTGGAATTCACAGGACATTTAAAACACTAATGTGAATCCAGGATTTTTAAGGGAGGGTGGTGAAATATGTAGAATTTCCCAAAATATATTTGACTATCAAATGGCTACTCCTTAAACTTCTTTCTCATAGGACTAGAGCAACATGGAATAAACTTAGGGAAATGTGAAATACCCTTTGGGTTTCAATTAGAGTATACAGCACTCCATTTGTCCTAAAACTATCTGTTTCAAATGTTAAGATATCTCTCCCTAGGATTTGTTTTCTTAGATACAATGACTGAATCTGTACTTCTTCTTCTCATTATTTATCATTTCAGGACCTAGATGCTGTTATTTCTCAGCCTGAATTTCTCCAAAAGAAGAAATCATAGGTTGTTTGACCTATGTGAGCTACTCACTCCCCATAATTATTTCAACTTTCCTGTCCTAATCTACACAGTTTTCAAGGTGCAGGGTCAAAAAGTTAGTGGTAACTATAATAACGACAACTCGCATTTTTTTTAGTATGTACGGTAGGGCAGATACTGTGCTAACTGCTTTACATCCCACTTGTCACAACCCTATAAAGAGAAACGTTTCTATTTACATGTCACACAAAAAAGACACTGAAATGAGCTTAAGTAACTGCCCAAGAAGGTCCCACTTAAGGCTGGGAAGCTGGGATTTGAACCTGATTGTGTTCAATTCTTAAGGGTTACCTGGCACTGTCCTTCCAGTGTTAGTTCTATTTTGTCATGTAAGTGCTGCCTCCCCAACCAGAATCCTTTAAGAGCAGAGGTCACGTTGGCCAGCCCTGAGTACAAGCTTTTGTGCTTGACACAGCACCTGGCATGCTGTAACCAATACTCCTTTGAAAAGAAAGATAAAATAACTTGTCAAAGCCACTCAGCTAGTGAATGAAGAGCCCAAGGTTTGAAACCATCTTCCACACCACACGCATTACACTTCATGGATTTCTCACCAGGACCATGCCCGGTGCACCAAGTGAGCACTCCTTCCCCTTCCAGTCACACTCTCCAGGCTTTGAGTCTCCCAAACAAAGAATTTTGTCTCCCACCCTGCTACCCCAACACATTCACTCTGCCCTCTCCCAGACAGCCGTTCTAGACCTAGTGAACTAAATCTATCCATAATGGCTGAAACCCTGGTCAGTAAGCAAGAAATCACTTTTGTTGGTGTGTGTGAATTTTGTTCCTGGTGTTTGGACAGTGTTCTCCACCCAAGCACTTCGCATTTGAAAGCTCTTCCTGATGTGGAAATCTTTCAATGTAAAATAAAATGTGAAGACTTCCCATGGGGGTGCTGGGTGGGGTTTGTGGTGTGCCCCCCACGGGCAGGACTACACGATTGGCCCCCCTGGGTCCTGGGGTAGCGGTTGGAAGAGCCCCACCCGAGAGCAACTGAAATCCTTGTGGGCTGCTGGGCAGTGGATGGCTGGATACCACCTGGCAAAGGCTTTAGCAACTGTGTCCCTCACCATGACAGTGGCCACTTTTGACCATGTACTCTGTAGCAGTCAGGCCCTGCAGCTTCCTCCAAATCTCAGTGGGTTGGAGCCAGCTTTCCTCACATGGTTTCCTCCAAATTTCATCATGTCAGATTCAAATGGCACTCCTGAGAGACCCCACAAGAAGGCCAGGATATCTCCATACCAAGTATCTAAAGTAGAGCGAAGCCAGGTCGCCCATGAGAATGTCAGCTGACTGGTTGAGCGGCCAGGGTACAAGCCTGTTGCGTACACTGCCAGCTCTGTCTTGGCCCAGCCCCTGGTAAGCGAAAGGAACTTCTGTCCTAGGTTTCAGGAAAAGGATGGATATGTTGAGAGGAGGAGCCAGAATGGTTTGTATGAGGTTGAAAATGGTAGACCTAGAAATCCTGCAGGTTGGACAGGGCTGGTTGGCCGAGGGCTTTTGGGGCATTGGGGTCCCTATCTGCAGATCCCATCTTAACCTGGAGGAAAAAGGATAGTAAGGGAAATAAAGTTATCCACCCTGTTTTGGGGGAAAACATCCTGTAATTTGTAGCCATCAAAAGGAAGGACTGTGGAGAATGGGCCATCCCAGGGAGGATGGTGGATTCAAGAGAGAAGATCAGTGCCACACCGAAGAGAGAATTGGGTGAGGAAGCCATGAACTCCTTACAGAAACCCAGAGCAGAAACACAGGAACTGGAGAAACAACTGCACACACTATTCAGCCAGGAACATTTTGTGGTCTATACAGGCTATGTGGATGATCTTTGGAACACAGATAATGCGTGGATAGAGACAGAGGCTGTGAACTACCATGATGAAACAGGTGAAGTCATGGAACACCTTCCTCTGGACGCTGGTGATGATGCCAAGAAAGTGAAATGGGTGGACATTAATGATAAACTCAAGCTTTATGACAGACACTCCCAAGTTAACAACTTGTGGCTGAGAAACAAGGTGCTCACTGGCGTGAGAACGTGTACCCTGACTTCCATAGATAGCAGCTTCGAGTCTCATGTAAGCCAAAGGCCTTCAAATGAACGTGGGTGGATAAGAAGCCAAGAGCCCAGAACGCCCACTGAACAGGACAGGGAGGGTCACTTTTTTTGGTGATTATTTCTAAAACTGTTCACACAGTATGAAGGCTTTGTGTCAGAGAATAATACCAGGGGTGCCAAAAAAATGTATACAAGTGGGCACTTTGGTCAATGTTGCTCAAACAGTAGTTAGCCACTATCAGAAGTGTCTGGACGCTGATGGTAACCGCTTTGAGCACCTCTTGTAATAGCAGAAGTCAAACGTGACTTATATTCATCTTTTGTTATCAGTATATATTGAGTGTTACAATCTTAATACAGTATTTTCCTCTCTTAAAATGTGTATACATTTTTCGGCACTCTCTATATTAGACAAATATGGGGGAACAGAATCACAAGCTTTTTGGCTTTCCAACTGGAAGAAGAGGAATATGGTCACTTGTTGTATATATTGTATACATGGTTTTAACCAAATTATGCAACTAATGCTCTTTGAAGAACTATGGGTGAAGCAAAGATAGCTTCTAACAAACCACAGCCTCTACTTTTCAGCCAGCTTGCATTTGTCAGTTCTTTCTCCTGATGTGTTGAACTGTGGTCTAATCTAACATATAATCTGATTTTTTGGGATAACATTTGTTTTTCAAATTTAGCTTTATGTGGCCTTGTATTTGTTGCTTTCACGTATGGAAGATCTCTGATTATACTTGTTTTTAGAAACTTCAGTTTTATGGGAAAAGTTCCATCTCTATTTTAGTCTGTAAGAATCAAGTACTCATGAACCAGAAAAAAAAATGCGGTGACAAAATGAGCTGAATACCCAGTCCTCTGGTTATCACAACTATTTCTGTCTGAACAGAATGGACTAAGCTAAAGACATTTGTTTCCTTTCAGAAGATGAAACCTTCAACTCAAAAGATGCTAAAAATGCGAAATCCTGTCATGAGGAAGTCTTTATCATGAAGGTTTAATGCCTCAAATTTAGCATATCCAAAATAGAATTCTTGATGTTTTTTCCCCAAGAAAACTGTTCTTCCATCACTCTTCCCTGGTAATTGGCACCAAAATCCACCCAAGTTGTGCAAGAAAATAACGTATTAGTCTAGATTCCTTGCTTTCCCTCAATTCCTACATCCAATCCACCTACAAAATTTAGTCAACTCTACCTCCAACAAAATCGATCAAGAATCATTCACTGCTTTCCACCTCCACTGACCACCCTAATCAAACCACCATCCCTCCTCGGTAGACTATTGCCTCCTAACAGGCCTCTCTCCTTCCATTTGTGTCCTCCTGGAGGTTATTTTCCACAAAAACGTGAAATGACATTTTTTAGAATGTCAGTTACATCATGTCCCACCCCTCTTAAAACCATCCAACGGTTTCGTTTTTTACAGAGACTAAAACACAAACTCCTTACCCAGGCCTACCTGCTCTGGATGATGCATATGCTTTAGTTGGAAATGGTCACATTCCACCCTGGGCTCGTCTAGCCTTTCTCTTCCTGGTATACTTCCTATTTGCTTCTGCCCCAGGGTGTTTGCTTTGCTTTTCCCTGCCTAGAATGTCCCTTCCTTGTCTTTACAAAGTCAGCTCCTTAAGTCAGTCAGATCTCATTCAAATAACACTTCCTTGAAAAGATTATTTTCTGGCCACCAAATCTAAAATAACCCACCCAATCCATTTCTACTCCTGTACCCTGTTTTATTTTCTATGTAGTAGTATTAGCACCATCTGGAATTATCCTGTATATTTTTGTCTACTTACAAGAGAGTCTAGGGATTTTTCTGTGTTGTTGACTGCTATACCCACAGTATCTAGAATAGTGTCTTGCATGTCAACAAATTATTTGCTGCTGTTAAAAGTCTTCTATACACTCTTTCCTTTTTTAAAAAAATGTAAATGTGATCACATTACCCTTGGCCTAACTTTCTCATTTAAAAAACTTTTTATCTTGAAATAATTTTAGACGTACAAAAAAGTGCAAAAATAGTACACAGAATTCCCATATAATTCTTCACCCAGCTTCCACAAATGCTGAGAACTTATTTACATCGACAATTATTACAATTATTGAAACCTGAAAATTAACATTGATTTAATACTTTTTACTATTAACTAACTATAGCTCTTATTCAAAATTTACTAATTATCCCACTAATGTCCTTTTTCTGTTCTAGAATCCAAGGATTCTACATTTCACTTAATTGCCATGTCTCCTTTAATTCCTCCAATCTGGGAGAGTTCCTCAATTTTCTTTTTCTTTCATGACGTTGACACTGTTCAAAATACTGCCTAGTTTTTTACTAGAATGTCTGTATCTTATTTATTTGTACATCCCCAGTGTCTAGCACAGTGTCCGATCCATAGAAGGCACTCAATAAACGTCTGCCAAAAAGAACTGAAGGGACATGAGGTTTTGCACACTCAACTCTGTAGTTTGCCTGCTAACATTTCTCAGGCTTCTAGCATATATACAGAAGTATTTGTATTGGTGCAACTTCCTGCCACTTTCTACACCTGGCAATGATTGGGCAATTGTTCACTTTGATGAATCATTTCAGTTGCTCTCAGCATGCTGCTGAACATTCTGTTTTGTTTTTATCAGGGCCTTTATCAAATAGGATGACAAACTGTTGAAAGTGAAATCATAGGGAATTACAAAGTGAAAGGGTGGTGAGGGTTAGTTCATCACTTGCTTAAAGTTTGGTCCACAGGGTCCCTGTGTGCCTCCCTTTTCCTTCCTGCCTATTAATTCCAGCAACAGTCACATTTAGTCTGTGCCAAGCACTGTGTATACATCATCCCTAATGCTTTCTTGTCAGGACCAAATGAAACATTTTAAGTCGGCCTTTTATTAAGCCAAGAAAAAAAATCTCCCTACATCATTTCAAACTAGCAGCTTTGTGAGATCAGAAGCTATACTTTCCTTCCTTTTCAACACGTTCTATAGCTGCTATATATTTGATAAGATCCTGAACAAAGTATACAACTTAAAAAACATTTCTTTCCTTTACAATTAAATAATTTAGAGCGTAGTTAGGAGTCAAATACAAATAAAAGCTAGTTTATTCAGCTCTAATGAGTTTTATATGGCAGTATACTTTCTAGGAGAGAAAAATTTTGCTTTTTGGGAGTTCTTGAAAACTTTTGATAGTATACACCTTGAAAAGGGAAGATTGTCAAGACTTTCCTCATGGTTATATGTTACATGGTAAGATCAAACTTCAATGTGCTAAATTTTGCTCCCAGATTTGTCACTAACTAGCTATAGGAACTTGGGCAAATTTCTTCACCTATCCAAATTTTCTTGTAGCTTATAATTCTATAAGTGTTAAATTGACAGATATGTGTAATAATTTTATATGTATATTATTGGAGAGAGTGTATAGATTTACACCTTTATAAATATCATAATTTATAAAAGGCAACTTTTTCAAAATGGGAATAAGCATTTACATGTGGGAGAAACCTGAATCCTGCTATGACTGCAGTTTCTTTAATAATAGTTTAAGAAAATTGGTGCATTCGTTATATATGTCTACTTAGCAACATTACCTCAACATATGGCTTAAAACAATACACATTTATTATGTCCGTTTCTGTGGATCAGGAACCTGAGCACAGCTAAGCTACTTTAGGCTATCAAAAGGCCACAATCAAAGTGTTAACTTAGGGCCGCTGTCTTATCTGAGGCTTGACTGTGGAAGGGTCTGCCTCCACGCTCATGTAGTTGTTGGCAGCATTCAATTCATTTCAGTTTGTTACACTGAGGGCCTCAGTGTCTCAGCTGTAAATCAGAAGCTGCCCTCAGTTGCTTGCTACTTGGCCCTCTTCATTGGCCAGATCACAACATGACAGCTTGCTTTTCCAAAACCAAGAAGAGAGAGAGTTTCCTAGCAAAATGGGTTACAGTGTTATGTAATGTAGCCACGTGCATGTATTCATGTACATCTTGTCACATTTGCTGTACTCCATTGGTTAGAAGCAAGTCACAGGTCCCATCAATACTCAAGGGGAGGGAATCACATAAAGCATGAGCACCAGGAAGTTGGGATCAGGGGGACCACCCTAGAGTCTACCTGCCACAATTGGAAGGTTATAAAATGTATGTAAGCAGTAGAGTAGGGTGGAATTCTAGGAGCCACCCCACCTCCAAACATGCCCACGTATCAGTCTTGCAACAAGGAAGGCACCCTGCTTCTCTCTTAGTCTCCATTTCAGAAAACGCTACTATCCATAGCTCAGACCTCAAACCCAAGAGGCATCTTTGACTCTGTTCTCTCAAGCCAGCCCACCCTCCAATCCAAACCCCCAAAAACATACCAAGCATGATCCTCCTCTCTATTTCCACCGTCTCCCCACCTTTCCCAGTTACCACTGCCTTTCCCCCAAACATGGTTTGTACCTCTCAGCTGGGCTTCTGGAGTCCACTGTTATCCTCCCTTATGATCCACTCTTTATACAGCAGCCAGAGTATCTTTTCTTAAAACAAAAATCATATCATGTTATTCTCCTGCTTAAAACCTTCCATTGGCTTCCTACTGAATGCAAGTTCCAAACTCTCTTTATCGGAGCCTATATAAAAAGACCTCTGACCTTTCCTCTAACCTCATTAGTTTTATTACCTTTCTCTTTATACACAACTGTATTGTTTAATTTGTTATAATGACATATATTTTAGATTTCATAATCTAAAAATAATTTAAAGTAAATAAAATTAGTATCACCAAATAATATAACAAAGACTACAATATCACTTGAACAGGGTAAAGTAAATTTTAATAAATCTAAGTACTTGAGGCTAATTTTTTTTTTGAGTGAAAGAAGCATTACTTAGAAATTATAGGTTTCTGGGTGATCAGCTGCATCATATATCAGACAATTTGATCCAAAATGAGATACCCTAAATTAGATGAACTTTTGAAATAATATAAATTCCCAACTTAAATTACTAATATACATTGAGCCTAAGTAACAGAATAGGTTTATCTACAAAGTGATGAGTTTGATTATTTCAGAGGAGGCAGGCAAAATTTATTATATATGTGGTTTATTAGTTGAGCTTAATCAAAACTTAAAGTTATAAAATCATGTCCATAGTAAAAATCTAAAAGTAGGGTTACACATTTATACAAGTTAATTTTCTTACATTTCTAACTGATTAAAACCAGGAAAATTCACTTTCTAATTATCTAGGGCCAACATATTTATTTATCATTTATCATAGACTACCCAAGCCACCTAGGTATGTCCCCCAGATGAGTTACAGTGGGAGAGCACAGCTTTTAGAGAGAGGCTGACTAGAATTGAACCTGGATTCTACAGCTGAGTAGCTGAATGACTTTGTTCAGTATATTCCAACTTTCTGAGCCTCAGTTCCCTCATAAGTAAAAAGGGATAACCTCTCAGAGTTATTTTAAGGATGAGATGAGACAACTTATTTATTGGCACATTGTAGGTACTCGGTATATGTTATTTTCTCTTTTTTCATTACTGCTTGGCTAATCAACCCAAAGTATCATAAACTAGTCTGCTTTCTATTTCTATTCCCATTATGTTAAACCTGGGATCAACTTGGGCAGAAGAAAAAATTTTAAAAAAATATCATAAAGGCAGAATCATCAAGACTAATCTGACATAGAGGAAGAATGAGACAGAAGCCACATATGAGTTTAAGATGTCAGTTGGAGGTAATTAGTCACATAGGAATGCTGAAGGAATTTGTGTTTATTCGTGGATTGGTAAATCATGGCAAATGACAGGACACTTTTTGGTAAATGATATTATTTACTTATTGAATAAGCTATGCCGCTGGCTGTTCCTCTCCCCTGCATTTTGAATGTAATGAATATTAATTTGAAATAGAAAAATCTATGTGGTTGTCAGGGTACTTCAGAAAATTAATTGTCAAGTATTGAATTCAATGCAAATTCATTACTTACATTTCTCACCAGAAGTAGTTGTTTTATCAGATGAGCATTCTTTCACTATCATTTCATTTCCAGAGCAACAGGGCCTTTTGATTATTTTCAGATTACTTTTGGGAGAAAAGACATTGCAGTTACTTGCAATTTAATAAATTCTTTTATGGCTTCTCACTTTAGGATGCTGTTATATTGTGTTGGCATGGAACAGGGAGAATCATATATTTATAAGTTCTGCAAACTCTTGGGGGTTTTAACGTCATCATAGAGTCTAAAATATCACTGTATAATTTTTTTATTATGGAGAGGCACTGTTTCATTAACTTAGCCTGATTTGGTTAATAATATACCAAAATAAACTCAATGAAAACTTTTTCATTTCCTTTTTTAACCCAGAAAGCAACAGCTTTTTCCTTGGTTAACCATGATGTAATATAATAGAAAATATATTTTGGTCTCTGCCCCTAGTTCTTGGCACAGAGCTAGTAAAACCCTTGTAATTTCCTAAGTGATAAGAGCACTAGGAGCATCTTTTGTTCTAATGATGTGACTCTAGGTGGCTCCTAGATGGCTCTTGGATGGGGCTGGTCATCAAAAAAACCAAGCCATGATTAGAAGCTTGGAATTTTCAGCCCTGCGTCCACCCCCATCCTTCAGAGAGGAGAGAGGGGCTGGAAATAGAGGTAAACATTGATCATGCCTATGTGAGGAAGCCTTCATAAGATCCCAATAGTATGGGGTTCAGGGTGCTTCCAAGTGGGTGAACACATCCACGTACCAACAGGGTGACACAAGCCAGCAGAAGATCTTGTGCTAAGGACCTTCCCAGAACTTGCTCTATCTATCTATTGATCTGGCTGTTCATCTGTATCTTTTATCATATCCTTTAATATACTGCTAAATATAAGTGTTTCCCTGAGTTTTGTGAGACACTCTAGCAAATTAATCAAACTAAGGGTGGGGGGGGGGGGCATGGAAACCTCAGATTTATAGCATGTTGGTCAGAAGCCCAGGTGAGAACCTGCGCTTGTGACTGGTATGTAAAGTGTGCGTGTGTGTGTGTGTGTGTGTGTGTGTGTGTGTGTGTGTGTGTGTGTTGGAGGGGCAGTCTTGTGGGACTGAGCCCTTAGCCTGTGAGATCTGAGTTATCAGCATGTAGATAGTATCAGAATTGAGTTAAATTGTAGGACACCCAGCTGGTGTCAGAGAAAATTACTTGTTGTCGGGAAGAACCTCCACACCTTTGGTGACCATAAAGGAGGTGCATTCTGTGAGTAGTAAAGGAAACTCACAGGGAAGAAACACAGTAGGGAAGAACTAGGTTTTCCCTTACAAAGGAGGTAGGCTGAACTGAGTTTTTCAATACACATGGACACTCTAATTTTCTCTTCCATTTGGGTTTATTGACAGGTAGGGTGACCAACTGTCCCAGTTTGCTCAGGAGTGTCCTGGTTTTAGCACTGAAAATTCCATGTCCTTGGAAACCCCTCAGCCCCGGGAAAACCAGGACAGTTGCTCATTCTATCAGGTTTGTTAAGCAAAAATATTTATTGAGTACCTACTATGTGCCAGACATTAGAGTTACAGTGATGAGCAAAACATACACTGTCCCTGCCCTCATGAAACTTAGAAGTAGGCAAATAGTCCAATTCACAGCACATGGAAATTCAACCAAGATGAGTAAGCAGATGGGTAGACTGGACTTTGACTGTGGTGATTGTTATTTAAAAATTTTTCATTTTCTAATTGGTTACTACTGTTATGCAGGAAGATCTTACTGATTTCTATATATTGATCTTGTATCCTGCCAACATGTTTAAATAAGGAGGGAAGCTACAAAATTGGACCAAATGATAACAGCCAGGGGCTTATCCCCAAAGAAAGATTTATACAAATTGTAGCAGTTCTTCTTGAATCAGGAGCAAATATAGAAATAAAGAGTTTGCAATAATACAAATTATTTCTTTAAAAAGTTAGTCTTTACATCCACAAGGGAAGACATATATTTTGTCCTGCGTGGTGATCAGGAATAGCTGTGAACTGTTACATAACAGTGACAACATGATTGAATTCAGAATCTAGAGGGGGAGGAAAAGTAAGAAAAATCAATCAAGATGCTTAATTTTCAAAAGGAAATAAGACTAAATTGCTAGAGTAAAAGAAATACCTGTAGTTCATTAAAAAAAATAAAATCTTTAAAAATACCTTCTTGAGAAATGAATGTCACCAATTTTACAAATTAGATGTTGGAGTGAAGAATCATATATTGTTCACTGGAGCAGCAAAGGAAATCACTGGAGGTAAAAGGGTTTCATGGGAGAAAGGAAACATTCTACAAATGACAGAAACAGGAAAACATATCACTGCTGTCAGATCAAATCTGTATCAGAAGTTAGGCAGAAATTCAAGGATCACAGAAGAGGGGATGCCATTTTAATAGGAACCATCTCTGAGTGACTAGGACTCTGTGGAATAAGTCACTTGAACAGCAAGATCAAAATACTGAATTAAACACAAACCATTTGGGGGAAATTGTTCTGTGAGAAGAAATCATGCCTGAAAAATACCCTAGGAATCCTCAAGAGATTACATTTATCTATAGAGAAGGGAACATATGTGGTGGGTATTGACTATTATCAGCTTTTCACTAGATTGCACCCCACAGACAATCCTAACATTGAGACTTTGTGCAACGTTTAGTCAAAGGAAGATGGTTGTCTTTGAGACAGAAAACATAGAGCTAAATGGGTGCCTTTTAGGGGTAATAAGTACAGAGAGAAATCCTACTCAGCATCTTTATGAATGACCTGGAAAAGCAAAACCTCCAAAATTTTAGATAATGCTCATCTCCTCTGAGGAATGAAATACAGGATGTTCTTCAATCATGCCATGTGAGCCATCATAAACGCCACCATAAACACCACTCAGGAGCCTTAGTGTAGGCAAGGGTCAGATAAGACACAGGGATAAAAAATAATCCAGTTTATACTTAAAAGATGTTGGGTTTATACTATAAAGAGGTTGCTAGGGCCGGCTGAGTGGCTCAGTTGGTTAAGAGTTCGCTCAAGAGTTTGAGCTCTGAGCAACAGCCAGTTCAAGTCCAGCCCGAGCTGAGCAGCCACTGAGCTGCCAACAGGTAGCAGGATGGCTCAGCTAAAAATAAATAAATAAATAAATAAATAAAAAGAGGTTGCTGCCTGCTAGTAGTTATGATCAACAAAGAAGACCTACAAGTTGAGTTATTCTAGACCAGAGGTTCTCAAACCTTTGGTCTCAGGACCAAAAAATTAAAATGTATTGAGGACTCCAAAGTGCCTTTTACTAGTTCATTTTAAAATTACAAGAAACCCATTATATGTCAATATAATTAAAATAATTTTAATTAACTACATTTTCCAAATTAAAAAAATGAGTGAGAAGAATGCAATTGTTTTTATATTTTTGCAAATCTCTTTCATGCATGACTTAGGAGAAAAAAGTGGATGATTGTATTTGCCTCTGCATTTAAGCTGTTGCAATGCTGTTTTGATTGAAGTAGATGAAGAAAATCTGGTCTTGCACAGATATATAGTTAGAAAAGGAATATATTTTCATAGGCTTTTTTAGATAATTGTAAATGTTCCTTTTTGATACTACACCAAAACTCACCAAAGTAGAGGCTTTTTAGATGTAAGTTGCTATGTGGAATCTGGAACCATATTAATTATCTTTTTATGTTCCGTTATATTAAAATCCATTGGTTTACATTGCACTTTGAATGTTTTTTTTAAATTTATTTAAACCTATGTGTAATTGTGTAACAGTGAATAATTCATTTGGAAGTTATTGACTGAGTTTGGTGGATCTTCCAAATGTTGGTGTTTCATTCTACAAGATTAAAAAATGCATTTGTTAATATCACTATATATTTCATCAGAAAAGTCTTTAGATATAGAGAAGCTGTCCAAATTGCAGTGAAGTATAACAAATTCCCCAAAATTCTAATTTTTGCTTGAAAATGAAGACTTTATCATTGGCAACAAGTACTATCAGTTTTATTTCTTTGAAGTGACATGCTCACTTCATTCATTTTGGAGAAACTCTCTGCCAAGCACCATAGCCATATTTTGTCAGGCATTCTTTCAAGTAAATCTGGTGTTCATGAAAAAAAGCAATGCGTGTAGCTCAATTTTCAATTACATGAGTTCTCTTCCTCAAGACAACCTTCATACTTATAATGCAGCAGAAGTTACTTATGTAGTTCCCATTTGGTCGCATGGGATATTTAAAAGATGTGTTCTCAAGGATTAAAACTTAATAAAATTAATAATTTTTACTGCTTCATCAAGGACATTCTTAAGTGAAATTCACTTTTTTTTTAAAACTGTGAGTGCCCAGTGGTGAAGAATACAATGACCACTAGAGCTAAGGTGCCAGCAGTTTTATGCACCATTACCTTTGTACCATAAACGCTAATCCAGCACAGTAACAAATGCAAATAATTCTCACTATTGTTATGAAAACAGTTTTTACTTTGCTGATCCTCTAAGAGGGTCTCAGGGAACAAGGGCTTGTGGACCACACTTTGAGAGCCACATTTTTAGGCTGATCCCTGAATATATTGTCTTGCCTTAGATAGCGAAGAAAATGGTCAGCCTGGTGTTGAAAATTAAATACAAAGTATTTCATTAAAAAATGAATATCTGCTTCTCTAAAAACATGACTCTTCTGTAGCTGAAATACTTTTGTTTGCACATAAGGAGGTAACTATAATTATTCAGGATTGGAGGAACTACCTATAAGAAAAGACTAAAATAATTAGGATCTTATTTTGGGAAGAGGAGGGGGTTGTCTAAAGTTTAATGTCAGGATTTCATTTGATTGGTATTTATCAAGCACAAGTAGATTTCCAAGCGTCATATAAAGAGGCATACAACCTGCATGTATCCTGCTCTTGTAAGAACTAGGTATAGTAGGCAAGGCAGGATACCTAACTGTAATAAGGAAAATGAGAATCCAAGAACTAAATGGAGATACAACATAATAATATTGGAAGTGCCACAAGACGACATGTGATCCAAAGCTAAATGAACTGTACAAAGGGTCGAGGCTCTGCATTCTTGGGTGTTTCTCACCAGTCCTAGACCCAAGGTGTATCTCACTGTCCTACCATCAGCAGCCTAGCCCCACAGCACTCTCCCAGTCCTGCCACCAGTGAGATCTCCATCCAACAGGATAAAAGGAGCTTTTTCCTGACTGGTGTAGCAGGGTATGAAGCTCTTAACTAGTGTTCATTCCCACTGTTTTCTTTGGTGTTCCTGGCCTCTAGGGTGTTTGCAAGGCTGTGCTTCGGAAGCTGCTTGGTGTGACACTCTTTTCCTTGACTTTGTGAGAGCCTGACCATTTAAATTGAGAGAATTATGCCAAGTGGCATGGTGGTGCTATGAATTGAATGTTTGTGTCTCCCCACGATTTATATATAGAAACCTAAACCTCAATATGATAGTATTTGAAGGTGGGGTTTTGGGGCAGTGATTAGGTCATAAGGGTGGAGCCCTCGTGAATGGTATTAGTGCTCTTAAAAAGATATCTCAGAGAGCTCCCTCGGGAGAGCTTTGTTCTGCCATGTAAGGATACAGTACAAAGATGGCCATCTAGGAACTAGAAACCAGGCTCTCGCCAGACACTGATCTGCTGGTGCCTTGATCTCTCAGCCTCTAGAACTATAAGAACTAAATGCCCTTTAAGCCATCCAGCCTCTGTATCTGTTATAGCAGCCCAAATGGACCAGGACAGGTGGGGAAGGAAGAAGCCACAGCAGGTGAGAGGAAGTGATTGCTGAAGATGGGGGTGGGGCTGAAGTTGGTGAGGAAGAGCCAGGGAGATGGTGAGACTCCAGGAGTGCTGGCTGTGGGGGCATCTCTGGAGGCTTCCTTGTGCTTTTACTAGACTAACATTTATGTAGCTCCTACTATGTGCCAGGCACTGTGTAGAGAGAGCCCGGGAGAGACCTTCTCGAACTATTTCTAAATTCTGTTATTTAACTTTCTCACTACATATGTCTTTATTATTATTATTATTATTATTATTATAACTAGTTAGAAAGCTCCCTTTTTAGTGCCCTGTATACTCCACAGTGCATATCCCATGGTCTCCACCTAGCTGGCAATCCTCATATTACTTTCTTTCATTATTTATTATTTTAGAAAACAATATTGTATGTGAGAAAAAATAATTTTCTCTCTACCTTTCTGAGTTCTTAGCTGAGACCTCTGTAATAGAGGACATATTAACAAGAGAAAAACACACAGGGGTTTATTAACATGTATACCTTGGGTATACATGGGAGATACTTAGAGAGAAATGACTAAGTCCCTGAGGTGGCGTAGAATTCAGGCTTAAATACCATCTTAATAGGGAAAGGGTAAGAGCAATATATGTAGCTTAAGGGAGGGTAAATTATTTTTAGGAAAGATAAGTGGAATTATCTTAGAGGAATAGATAAGAGGTATGATAATTTGTGACAAAATTTGTCTGAGCGTGGTCTCCTCTTCTAGTTTCCTCTCCTGTGATAAGAGTCAATTGTCCCTGGTCCATGAAACTCCTGGGAAGAGAATTTAGACAATTGAGTTTCTTTTGGAGGATCTGTCTTTAGGCAGCTAAGGGGAGTTCAGAGGAAGCCTCTCCCCACATTTGCTGTTTTTCAAGAGGCTACAGCTCAAATTCATCAATATGCCTTCTACCAAAGCAGCGTATTTAGGGGTGCTGTTTTCTGAACTCCTACAGTCAAATTTTGTGGTAGCAAATTCTGCTACCCTTCAATAGTGTTTTTTAAATCTTTTTTAAAAACTGCTTATTATTATAAAAAAATACATGTTTATTGCAGAAAATCCACAAAAATACAGACAGACATGAAGAAGAAAACAAAGAATAATGATCATCTCATCACTCAGTAATAACTATTTGAATTTGGTGTACATCCTTGTAATGGTTTTTTTCTGTGTGTACATTTGTGTGGGCATATGCAAAAGTGTATATGTGTGTTTGTGTTATATATTTATTTACAGGTTGATTAAAAAGTAATTGAACAAATTACATTTATTATAGCATATAACTTCTCCGTAGACATGTGTCCAAAATGTCATGTTTGAACCACTTTTCTTCATAGCCTTAAGGAAATGAAGGAACAAATCCTTGACTGTCACTTTGTCCATGGTGATATGCTAGGATGAGTTAGACTGTAGAATTGATGGGTGCAGTGTGGCACGAGGGGCACATATTAAACATGCATAGAAGTAGAGAAATAACTTTAAGAGTTTCTCCACAAATAGGTTTTGATTATATGTTCATATATAACTAAGTTACTGAATAGTTGATTTTTGTAAGTATCCATGTGTTTTTGAATAATTTTGTATTTCAAAAATTAAGCTCCATCATATGCACATTTTTTATCCTGCTATTTTCACTTGCCATTATATTGCAACTGTTTTCCTGTGTCATTAAATGCTGTATGAAAAGTGTTGTGTCCCTGCTCACCCGATTACCACGTGACCCTGCTCACCTCTCAACCCCTTTTAGTCATCGCTGATTGGACCAGAAGTAGGCATCTGGCACAAGGAGAAAAAGCCAAGGTCCAGCTATAGCAATGCATTAGTCTATTTCAAAAATTTCATCTGATGAACATCTTGTTCATACAATTTTTGTGTATGTGTACGGTTATTTCTTTAGGACACATTCCTAGAAGGTCATTTATGTAGTCAAAAGAATTGGTCACATGAAATATCTTGATAGATATTGCCACGTTACTTTCCAGGGAAGTTTTATGCACACCTTTGTGCATTGTAAAATGCCTTTCTGATGTTCCCTTTGCAATTTATATTAAGATAGTAACGTTAATTTATTTGAGAGGTCACCATTAACATGGTCCCTATAAAAAGGTGGTAATGAAAGTCCACAAAAGGGGCTTAGTCAGGCTTATGTGTTTTCCTATATTGATCCACGTACATTTTTGAAAACTTCAGTGGAGCCCAAGTTGCTTGAAAGTTCAGCTTTAAGTAGTTGTCATAGGATCGAGGCACTAGAAAGAAAGACGTGGAGTGTATAGATACCCTAGTAAGGAGGCAGATGGGTTTTGATGGACATGTTGGGAGAGTAAGGAGTCAACGGCCATCAGCTTTCCATAGGTTTACTCTTTGCCTTTCTCTACCAGAATTGGAAATACCAAAGGGAAGACTGTTTCCCTTGCAACATTTAGCACAGTGGGGATATTTAGAGAAGAATTTTTTCATTTTGCAACTGAGAAGAAATGGTGAGATTATCAAGACAGAAGAGTATTCTTATGGCGACACAGTCTGAGGCCTGAGCAGCCTTGCTCACGGCTACTGTGGAATGGAGGCAAAGGTTTTCTAAATGCTGGAACAGAGATCTGCAAACTACGAACCACAGACTGTGAGTGAAGAGTGGGTTCTGTATTTTAAATAGTTGAAAAAACTAAAAGAAGGATATTGCATGATACATGAAAGTTTTATACCATTCAAATTTTAGGGTCCATAAATAAAGTAATTGAGCAGCTGAGTAGTTGTGACAGAGACCGTGTGGCCCCTAAAATCTAAAATATTTGCTATCCTACCCTTTACAGAAAAAGTTTGCCTCTCCCATGAGAGAACACTAGCTTCCATTTCTTAAGCACTTACTGTATACCAAGTACTACAGGTATGATTTACAAGCACTTTCTCATTTAATTTTCATAATTCTTGCTGTTGTTAAAATATAAATGGAGGAATACTTTGAAATTTTGAGTTTATTTGAGCAAAAACTATTCGAATGGGGCAACATCCAACCTTGCAGATAGAAAGGATCTCCAAGGAGCTGTACGGAATGACTTTCATAGGCAGAAAGGAGCGAGAATAAGGAAGTTATATTGGACAAAAACATGGGCTGGTTATTGTAAGGTTACTTTCCTTTAGGGGATGGCAGGGGCCTATTAGACAGATTACCTAACTCATGCTGATCAGGTGATTCAAGACTGACTGGTTTAAGATCCTATTTCTGGGAGAGCTGAAATTACAATTAAGTCTTGGTTTGGTGGGGCTTAGCCTAAGTGACTCCATTTTGGGCCTGTTGTCTTGTTTTTAACACTATAAGAGTTGACATGTCATTTACTCACATTTTATATCTAGGAAAACTGAGGTTTTAAGAAGTTAACTTTTCCATACCTGGTAAAAGAGTGGAACTGAGTTTCAAAGCAGGTATCTGACTAGACAATCTGTAAGTTTAGTTGTGTGATCTGAAGAGTGGTCAACGGCCATCTTTCTATAATTGTTCTTTAGGCTATCCTGTCTTCTCTGATCATTGCATCATGCTGAACCTGCAGCTGGTGTGGAACAGGAAAGAACATGGAAAACTCCTGGTCTAGCCCCTGTCACTGAGCAGGCATTCAATAAATGTTAGCTAATATTATTATGAAAATATAATATAACGATTAATAATTAAGTATCCAAATGATTTATTTTGTCCCATACCTGATAAAGTATAATTAGTTAACTTATCCTTAGGTCAAATTCTCATTGCTTGTTTCATGCACACAGGCCACAATGAAACACAGAAACAAATACATATGCATATCTTTGTCTTCAGGGTTCTATTTCAAGGACTTTATCTTGAGATAAAGCTTTTCCCACCATATCCACCTCCCAATCTGCAGAGTGGTACTTTTCTCTTTCTCCTTTCAGAGTATCTGTTCCTTTTGATTTCTATTGTGGCTCTAATTTCTTCCAGCTGTTGTTGCAACGCCTTCCCTCCCTCCACCCTCCACCACTTCCCTATCTCATTTCTAATCTCTCTGTAAAACTCAAAAGGATTACTGTCCCAGGAAAAAGAAAGGCTTTCAGCATCAGGTGTGACATCCATGCTGCTAAGTGGGACAGTATAACACCACTGCATTTGTGACATTTAGATGGCTTTATGAGGCATCTCTAGCTTTGTGAACTCTGTTTTTTGTTAATCAGGAATTCTTAAAGGTGGAAGAGAGTTTATAAATCATTTAAGTCAACCTCGTGACTATTGTTACAATCTCTTCTAGCACACCCTTGACAGATGGGTACCCAGGTTCATTTGGACACTTTCAGTGGCTAGGGGCTAACCATCTCCCAAGGTCATCTATGACCTTGTGAGAACCCTGGTTGTTAGAAAGGTCTTCCTTATGCTGAACTGAGTTTGCTACTCTGTTACATGTATCCAGCAGTGTCAGGAGTCAAGTAAGAGAAGTAACTCCTTCCATGGGATAGTCATTTACACATAGTCATCATGTCTTCTAAGCCCTCCGTCCTACCTTTCTACAATGAATGTTGGTTTCCAGTCCCCAGTGCAGTCCAGGGCTAACTGAGTTGTCACAATCTTTTAAGTCACCTAGAGCAGCACTGGACAAAAGACACCTGATATGATCTGCTCAGCACCAAATATGGTGGATTTGCACTGTTAGCATGGCCTTGCAGGTTGGGATGAAAAGTAGGGTAAACCTAGAGAGATATCCAGAATCAATCGTATATCTTATTACTAATGGCAAGACTAGTGTGAGCCAAAAGCAATCATAAATACATGAAAAAATACAAGGGCTTTTAGAATTAGAAGACAATAACTCACTTATTTCTCTTAAGAGCCAAAGAAATGCAAAATCCAGTCAAGTGGCCAACTTGGGAAGGAATTACAGACATCTGTGAGAAGACTAAAACCTAGGTAATGTATAAAATTTGAGTCCAGGGAAATTGGTTACTTGTCCTCCTTTCTCCCCTGTTTTCAACCCTGTACACACTTTGAAGTTACGAAGTCATTTTCACAAAAAACTAATTGGGTTTAAAGTATTTTATCAATCTTTCCAAAGAAGAAAATGCAGATAGCACCCCCACCTCCCACGAAATCTCTGATCATTTTGTAAGGTAATTCCCCATGTTATAGGAGAAGGTAATCCCCAAATTGTTCAGTATAATAAAATAGTTAACTTAAGGGTTAAACCCATTCCAACCTTGAAAAGATTTAGAATTATATAACATGTTTTAAGAAAATGAAATCCAGGATATTAATATTTTTATATCAAGAAATGGACACATATTTAGTATTTAGTAGACTTGAAATAATAATTAGAAATTTTTTGAGGGGCAACCTTATTACTCTAATTTAAAATGTGTAACTGAGCACGTGATTTAGATTTACAACTTGAAGTGGAACTCTTACTAAGTGTATATACAACATTGGAACATTTGAGAGAATTTGAGTCATCATGTTTATAAATACAATTTATTGTTTTTATAATAATTACTTAAGTACTTGAGAAGTGTTGTCTTCTACTAAGTCAGATGTTAAAGCAGTTTTTAAAAATATAATGGACTATATTAAATTTATAAACATAGCTTAAATGTTTTAAGGTCTTTAAGTTTATAATTAGGGCCAAGTATTATTAAAAGCCTTTAAAAATAATTATTAATTTTACTAGAGTTGAATGATAGGTTTTATAAGTTTAACTTAAAAGCTTAAGAACTAGATTTTAAAAATATCTGTCTTAAAGCTCTGTATATTAAAAAAAATTTTTTTTTTAGCTGAACTATCCTGCCACCTGTTGGCAGCTCAGCTGCAGCTCAGCTTGGGTCAGGACTTGAACCGCTGTTGCTCAGAGCTCACACTCTTGAGTGAGCTCTTAACTAACTGAGCCACTCGGCTGGCCCTGTATATTAAAATTTAAAACCAAAATCAACCTCCCAATAGTCTTTTCAAAAGTCACTCCCAGGGCAACAAAAAACCTTCTCATTGAACCATGATTTCCCTGGTTTTGTCATAGCCACCTAGGCTGGGTTAGGAATTTCAGCCCAGGCTGAAAAGTTCTTATTTATATGTAGCTTACAATCAATCAATGGGTCACTAATTTCTCTCTTTTTGGATTTCTCACATGAACTACTGTCAGTATAAGGTTACCTAGTCCTGAACTTGTACAGTTGACATTTTTGGCATAAACACAAGACTTTGCATTTATAGTTATCAGTTGCCATCTTGTTGGCTTGGGACCATTATCTCTTTTTCATTGAGATTCAATGTTGGCAGACTGAGCTCTTCTCCTCTCTCACCCACCTGGCCTCCTATACTAACTCTTCTTCCCCGGATATTTTGGCCATGGGTAAAATGCTCAGCCCCCTCTACATTTATCCAAATCAAATCCTCTTTGAGAGCACTGTTGGTTCCTTAGATCTAGCCCTTACTGTTTAATCCTTTCCCAACTTCCTCTAGCAAGTATGGTCTACCAATCAGTTTGCCCCTTAATTGCACAATAGCATGCTTTGACTTCACTTTCCCTTTCAAGCTCATAGCTCCTGGAGGGCAAGGGCTTTGACTTACTTGTTCTTCAACAGCTAGCACAGAGCTAGTGGGTGATCAATAGGCATTTGTTGAATGAAAGTATTTCCTTAGAAGCATCATTGCACACAGTTTACATTACCACCTGTGTGCAGATACCTCCTCAAGCATACAGCTCTGACTGACTTCTCAAACTCTTGCTAAGGCATCTCTCTAGAGTTGTAGTAGTTAATATTTATGAAACATCTAATGCATGAATATGCTCCAGACATTATTCTAAGTGCTTTACTTGCACTTATTTATTCTTCACAACATGTCTATGAGAGAGGTACTATTCTTATTTCCATTCATTAAGGAATAGATGAATAACATGCCCAAGATCACACAGGTAGTAAGTGACAGAACACACTGGAATCTGACTGTGAATCAACTGGTTTCAGAATCTGCATTTCAAAGGATGCCCAGATAGAAGCTTAAATGTGTTGATCTTAAATACATAGGCAGCCGGATATTTCTCCAGCAAAATGGGTTTATTCAGGAACAACAAAGAATTGCAACTTGGGACATGCAGTCTAATGGAGAGCCACATGCAAATCCTGAGAAACAAGAGAGAAAACTCTTTAATAGAGAAGTTTGGATCGCTATTATAAATGAAGAATTCTTCCTATTTGGCTCCATGATTGACATAGGGCATGAGAGCTCCTCGTCCGCCTCCCAGCTTAATTTTAAATGAGGTTTCTGTTTATTAATTTTTACAAATGCAAATTATATGGAAACTTATCACTGGAAAAGACTAAAGTATTCTTTATTCCCTGTGATCTTCAGTCTGGAGTATTTGTATTTCAAGGGCAATTGAGAAGATGTTTCAAGGGGTACTTAAATATGGCTATTTGAAGAGAATCTACTTTCAGATCCTTATCATCTATACTATTACAATTAAGCTTGATCTTCTTATTAAATTTGATCTGCCTGAGAAGTGGCTCATTTTCCAAAAGGCAGTTTACAAAAGAAAGACATGGTCCTTGTTTACCTAAAACCTTACTTTGGTGCCTTGCTCCAAGGTGTAAAATCTTTCGGGTGCCAAGCCAAAGGAAGCCTTAATTACTGAGGGCATCATGAAGCCCAGGACAGGCAATCTTTCGGGGAGCATTTGTTTGTAAGCATTTCTGGCTAATTGCCTAAAAAGATAGCAATTTAAGAGGTGTAGCTACAATCTCACACTAGTTAATGATAGAGTTGAGAGAGAAGCTAGGTCTCCAATCATGGAAGTAAACTTCAAACTAGGGATTTATAAGGAAAGGATAAGTTTTGACAGAAGAAAGTGGAGAGGAAATTTCAGCTGGAACAGTGTACAGGGGCAGCTGGGAGGCAGAAATGAGTAAGCCTTATGTTAGAGACCTATAGATTTGCTAGTTTAGGTCTGATCTTGGGAAGAATGAGAAAATGAGTTGGTTCAAGAACAGTGAAGGGATTTAGAACTTACCTCTGAAGAGACATAAAGCTGCACTAAATTCCTAAACAGAAGAATTCAAATGCTTTAGCAGGGGGACTGGGTGGGATAAAGATCCTAAAGGAAGACTTTCAAGGGGCTATTGCAATAATTTAGAAGTGATGTAAAAGCGTCTTGTGATGTAAAAAAGAGGCTACAGAACTGGAAAAGAAAGAAAGGTCTGAATGAAGGTGCAGAGAAAAAAAAACCAACGGGACTTTGGAGTAAGAACTGAAGGAAGAACAAATGTGGCACCCGAGTTCTGAGCTTGGTGATTTAAGAACATGATGTCCGGGGCTGGCCGAGTGGCGCGATGGTTAAGAACTCGCTTGGGATGCCAGAGCGCCCCGGTTCGGATCCCACATGTGAGGGCCAGTGACACTGCCCTCTACAGCTAAGATGCTGAACAACAGCTCAACCTGGAG
>NW_017731392.1:701125-817108 GCF_001890085.2 Hipposideros armiger | reverse complement strand
ATGATGGTGCCAACTTGGGCCAGTGAAGCAACATCCTCCACAACTAGACTGAAGAACAAAACGACAGCAACTTGTCTGTTCCCCTCCCCCCAATTCCCCAGCACTGTTCCCATCCCCCAAATCCCTAATAAAAAACTTAAAAAAAAAAAAAGAACATGATGTCACCACGCTGACTTTGATAAGGAACTGGTGGAGAGGCAAGAATAGTCATTGATTTATCCATTTATTCAATCATTCACTTTTAAATCCATTTGACAAGTATTTACTGGGCAAGCACTATGTGCTGGTCACTGTACTAGGTGGTGAATGAAACAGATATTGTTTCCCATCTTCATGGAGCTTTGTCCAGAAATAGAGAAAGATAATAAGTGACACAAATAGACAAGTTGCAAGTAAACACTATCAGGAAAAAAATAGTGAGGACTGACAGAGAATAACAAGGCGAGGGGCTTCTACTTAGAATAAGTCGTAGGTGACACCTTTCATTAGGCGAAATATAAGATGAAATTAAAGGATGCACCTAATTTCTTATTTTCTGTCCTAAGAAGAAAAAGAGGATGATAACATTTGTTGAGCACCGAAGAACACCAGAAGGTTTATACCATATTACTAATTCCCATTTTAGAGAACAGGAAAACTGAGGCTCAGGAGACTAAACAACCTGACTACAGTCACACAGATTCAACCCCATGAGCTCAAAGCATGTGCTCATGTGGCTACCTTGTGTGTACTCCTAAGGAGAATGAATCATCAAAGAAAAGAATCTGCAAAGAACTTGGAATTGATACTGGAAGGACTATAGCAAATGTTATAAAGAAAGAGGGCATGTAGCTATTTTCACATGACTTCAGGTGCCTGTATTGAACAAATGCTAGACAGTGAAGGAGACTGGGGAAGCAATTTCTGACACAGCCACTGTCAGATACCTCTGAGAAGGCAAGGGGAACACATTAGAGATGAGTAAAATAAAATGGAGGTGGGGCAGCAGCTCATGGAAATAACATCTATAGAATTGAGATTGATCTCCTAGCAAAATCCTGGGCAAGCACAACAGCAGAGGTTAAGAACCCAAGCTCTAGCGTCAGGCAGACTTTAAAAGAGCAAATCTCTGTTCATCCACTTTCTAGCTGTGAGCATATCACTTAACCTCTCAGCCTCACGTTCTTCATCTGCAAACAGGAGTTGATGATGATCATTTCGTAGGGCTGTGAGGATGATGTAATGAACTCGTGTATGTGAAGCATTCAGTACAGTGCACGGTAGATGGAAAGCATTCAATAAACTATAAATAGTATAGTTACAATTCCTCAAATACACGAATAATCAGATGAATGGGGAGTGCTCAGAAAAGGAAATAGTGATAGTCATTCATTCCACAAATATTTATTGAATACCTTCTAGGGATCTTTCCTGGGGAGAAAAGGGAAGACACAAAAAGGAATTGTGATTTATATTCTATCTGAAAAAGAAAGATTTGGATTACTCATTAACTATCTCAAGTTTCCATTACTGGTTACACTGTATACAGTTCTTTCTTGCTTGATCTGGCAGGGAGGTTGTAATTCTGCATTTTTGTGTGTGGCATTGCAATCTATCTGTTGCCATGGAGAGATAAAGTGAAAAGAAGGCAAACCCTGGCTTCAATACAAACAGTGTCAAAGAACAAATATAGAAAAAAATAATGAAAACAAATGGAAAAAGCAAAATGGGTTTCTGCTTGAATGTGTATATGACAGCATG
This sequence comes from Hipposideros armiger, assembly GCF_001890085.2. NCBI lineage: Eukaryota > Metazoa > Chordata > Mammalia > Chiroptera > Hipposideridae > Hipposideros > Hipposideros armiger. The sequence continues at coordinate 815,368 of NW_017731392.1, read as the reverse complement.
AAATCTCTTTTGTCATGAGGTAAAATAGGAAGCAGAATCAATACCTCATATTTTAAATACTTCTTTAAATTCACATTTTTAAATGCACTAAACTAGCCATGAAGATATCATAAGCAGAATGAAGAATATATTAATTGTAAATTACTTTTGTACTTTATTTTCCTGGATGGTTAGAGCTAATTTTATAGTCTTTTTTTTTTTTTAACTCTAGGAACCCAACACCTGGGTTGTTTGAAATGCAAAAACGATATAAGGATGTGTGGTTCCTTTTCATTTAGACTTGCAGAAAACAATTTAAGAAATTTTAGTTATATCGTTGAATTTCACATTCTCTTTCTCCTGTAGAAAGGCATAGTCCAAGGAATGGCATAGAGACAAGGAGGCCGTTAGTGTTTGTTAAGCACCTACTGCATTTTATACGTTATTCCACTTAACACACACAACAAACCTAAGAGGCTCATATTAGATAAAGCAGCTAAGATTCAGAAAAGCTGTGTGATTTGTCCAAGATCTCACTGCTAGTGAGATGCAGGGCAAAGATTTCTAACTCGAATCTTCTGACTCTAAGCTCAGGCTTTGACCAATTCATGATGCTACTTTTTATTAAACAATGTGGCTTAGAGGCCAGAACACAGGCTGGGAAGCAGGAGACCTGGCTCTCATTCCTAACGTTAAAAGTTATGGGATAGTGGGGAAGTTATCTTACTTTTCTGGGGTCATTTTCTTATTTGTAAAAGAAAAAAATGAAGGGTGAGAATGCCTGGGGTCACTCTCCAATCCCACCCACAATCCTGTGATCTATGGTCCGAGGTGGACTGACTGTGAAGCTAGTAAAGCTTGATCTTCTGAGACCCTTACCTGTCTGCAGAGCTCCTGAGAGTGCTGGTTGCTGCAGGGAGCTGTAGAATGTTCTAGGTAGAGAGGAAAAGCCAGGTTGTCATCAGGAAGCATCCCTGCGTAAGCATTTCTAGCAAGTTGCCTGAAGAGATCTCAGAGCAAAGGCCCTAAATGTCTGTGATTCCAGGAATTTGAAGTCTAACTAAATATCCATATTTCTACTAATTTATGTTCACAGTTTTTCACCCTTTTTTCACCTCACATATTTTATAAGAGTTAGGATATGTCTCTGAGTGTGGTCCTGTGGGGCAGTTGGGAAAGAAACAGCAGGAGGAGGGAAACAAAGACGGGGGCTTCAGAAGTCTCCCTATGCTGCTAGATGCCACGAGCTGGCCTGCTTTGTATGTCATAGCCCTGCCTGGACGTCCTCTCACACCGCTCATCCGTTCTCAGACACGTGATTACTTTAGACAGTGCTCTCCTAGCTTAGAAGCACCCTGAGAAGTCACCCATGCTCATTGAGCACCAGCTCGGATCCCCCTGAGTAGAAGCCTTCGATTAAAAGCACCTTGTGGGCCGGCTGGGTGGCTTAGTTGGTTAGAACATGAGCTCTGGGCAACAGCATTGCCGGTTCAATTCCCACATGGGCCAGTGAGCTGCACCCGAGCTGAGCTGCTGCTGAGCTGGTGAGAGTGGGTGCTCTTAGCAGCAAGATTGCCGGTTCGACTCTCGCATGGGATGATGGGGTGCACCACCACCCCAGCCCTGCAACTAAGATTGAAGGACAACCTGACTTGAAGCTGGATGGGTCCTGGAATAACACAATTTTCCCCTTCTCCAATTCCCCAACACTGTTCCCCTCCCCAATTCCCCAATAAAATCTTTAAACAACAACAACAACAAAAAAACACCACCTTGTAAAAAAGGCTGCGGATCCCTGTTCACCAGCTCTACATATGGAAAGAGACAGTGGCAAAGAAAGGCCCACAGGCAGGGGGCCTTGGGAAGGAAAGACTGCCTCTGAGAGTGAGAGCTTCTGCAGCCTTGCAAACCTCTAAAGAACCCACTGATAACAAAGGTCCCCTTCAGCCTACTCGGCCGCCTGCCCAACCCACGTTTGCCAGGGCATCCTTTTTGCTGCCATTCCCACCTCCTGTGCTTCTCACTTCCCAGTGGGAAGAAATCACAAGCCAGTGTGGGTAACAGATTCTCAGACTGTATCTACCTAAAAACCAAAGCAATAGTCCGGGGTAATTCAGAACAGAATCCACTTTTGCATCAACCATTGATAACTTACCGTACACATTTCTCTCTTTGAAATGGCCTGATAATTGCTCCCACTTTGTGTTTCACATTAAAAGGCAAAAAAATCACCTCAGAGTTCCTTCCCCAAGAGGTTCAGTTTCAAGAAGCAGACCGGCTGAGGCAGAATGAGCCTGTTCAAGGCATGCTGCCTGGTTTCTTGGAGACCTACCTGTGTCTTAAGCACACTAGAACTTGCAGAGTTTAGATGCAGGGCCTGTGTCTGTCCCCTTTCTCCTTCCCACTGTCCTGATCATCACCCCCACCTCTGCCCTAATACCCACTTCCAATAGTCTTGAACCTCTGGAGGCTCAGCTTCTCCTACAGCCGAGGTTAGAGGCTCAGGAAGGGCTTAAATGAGGTTCTGCAAGTACCCACATCATGTTCTGATTCTCTCTCTAGAGGCGAGTACTGTGCAATAGAACTCCCTGCTATGTCGGGAATGGTCCATGGCCTGCTGTCCAACTTGTAGCCACTAGCCATACCTGGCAACTGGGCACTTGCAATGTGGCTGAGGGACTGAATTTTTAATTTTACTTAATTTTAATTAATTTAAATTGGATTAGGCGCATGTGGCTAATAGCTACCACATTTGGACAGCACAACTCTAGATCCTCAGACTGCATATGCCTGGAGCCTGTGTACCAGTTTCTATTCCAAAGTCATCAGGTAGGTGTATTAACACACTGAATGAGAAGGAATTGGTGGTATCAGACTTTCCATAAACATCTCAAATGGGTTGCTTTGCCCTTGTTGTTCTGTAATTGAGAAGGAAACTCATATTTAAATGCACACTGGGCGCCAAGCACCAGAAATGTATTATGTGTGAGTGTGACAAAAATATCCTGCCATCTTCTGCCTCCCTGGACCCTTGACAATGTCTGTTAGGCTGATAGGAGTGAAGGTTGGGGATGCTGGATTGAAGAGACAAGAGTAGAGAAGAGGTCCACCACATTACCTGTGAAAGAGCTGGAGCCTATGGGGACGGGGAAATGTGAAGAAGGCGTCTGAGGTCAAGGGCATTAGCCAGAGAGCCAGGAGTATTATGGAGAGAAAGACGAGAGACTGGGGCAGCTGTCATTCAAATGGGACCTTGGGGGCTTACTTAGGTCATGGTTTTTCAGGATGTTTTGCTCTGTTACATGCTGCAATAATAATTACCATGGCAAACACTTTCTGAACTTTGTCCCAGGCATTGTTCTTTATGCCCAGTAATACATTTAATCCTGATACTCTAGGCCTCGGCTATAGAAGAACTGAGCCCCCAGAGGTTCAAGACCATCGGAAGCGGATGTCATGGCAGAGATGGGGGTGGTGGGTCAGGATGGTGGGAAGGAGAACTAGGATAGACATAGGCCCTGCATCTAAATTCTGCAAGCTCTATCTAGCCTATCTATAAGCAAGGTAAGTTTCCAAAAAACAAGGCAGCGGGTCTCAAAAAGATTCACTGTACTTTGGTTGTTCCACTTCTTGTAGTTTCAAGCCCTGTGAGGTCAATACTATTATTACCTTTATTTCAAAGACGAAGAGATTGAGGCATAGAGATGGCCTAATAATCTGCCCAAGGATACACAACCAGAAAATGAGCGAGCCAGAGTTTGAACTTAACGTGGTCCAGCTCCTAAATCCATGGCTTAAACGTTTGTGTGCTGCCACTTGTAACCCCATTTGTCGTCTTTAAAAAGACCTCATACAAATACACATTGCTTTTCAAGGCATTTTGGCATTGATTTCTGTTTCCTTTGAGTGTGACACTCTGGCTAACCAAGGAAGGAGGAAAAGGGACCAGTATTATTTGAGGCCCATACGTAATCTCCCAACAGCTCCAAGAGGTACCCACGATTATCCCCATTTTATAAAATCTGAGATAATAAATGACTTAGCCAAAATCAATTTACGAGGACTTGAAAAAAAGTCTGTTGACTTTTCACGTTCTTTCAAGTACACTGATATATTTTGCCTCCATACTTGCACTTAGAGATCGCTCTTAGCTTTTGAAAAAAGTCCTATTTTTCAAAATAATAATTTTTTTTTACATACATTTTGAATGAATGAGAAGACATTGAGGAGGTTTGACAGGAAGGAAACAGGCCACAAGTTCTTCACCGTCTCCTGGAGCTGGCAGTCTCTTCCAGGGCTCCTCCACATTAATTATGAGGGATGAACACCCAAGGGAGCAAGGCAAAATAAAGACGGTTTGCAGAAAATGAGATTTGTGAGCAGAGGCTAGAGGAATTTGAGTCATAGATTTTAAGCAGGTTTCTCAACTCTTCCTACCTGAAAATGACTTGGAAAGTTTTAAAACTACAGTTGCCCAGGGTCCAAGCCAAGTGTCCTAATCAGTAGGTCTGGGAAGTGGCCCCTGAGCTCTGGCTTGGGGACAAGGATGAGAGAAGGGACAGGCGTGCGTGTGAGTGCCATGGGTGACATTTCCACAATAGTCCCTTAGCAAAACAGGTGGTGGGGTTTGATGGGCACTGGAAGCTGAAGACCTGGGTTTGAATTATGGTTCTGGTCTTTATAGTTGTGTGACTTCAATCGTACCCATTGATTCCCCCAAATTTTAATTTTATCTTCTGGAAAATGGGGTGTTTTGCTACTTTGCAATTACTTGTTGTGTGGAATTCGTTTTGAGGATTATTTAATTTGGCAATTAACCTGGCACACAGCATGTGCTCAATGGCTTTCAACAAATATGATTTAAGGATAAACTAAAGAGATTTGGAATAAAAACATATGTCAGATATAGGAACATGTCACCAGGAGAAATAATAAAGTTCACTCTGGAGATTTAAAAAATTTGCAATTTTCCTGGCATTGAGTACTACCCTATACTTTAAAGTTTCTTTATAATTAAAGAAATTGGCCATGGCATTATTTTCCAACTAAGAAAAAAAAATCAATTATAAGATATACTTTTCATTTTTAATGGCACACTTTTAACAATGAGTAATTATATTCCTTAACTGCACAAATGTCCATCAAACATGATTCCTTTCACATGCTACAAAGCATTGGGCATTTCCTGAAAAGTCTGTTATCTGTAAAATGGCTGCCATGGAAATTCTTTTAAAGGCTGAGTAGAAACCAGACCTGCATTAAAGTGCTTCGGAAGTATTAACAGAAGAGCTAATTAATTCTCTTCAAACACATTAAAGTAGTTTGGAGTTATGACTGCAGCATTGAAGGAAACTAATAACTGTCATTCTAACAAAAAATTACTCCCCTTGCAAGTAATGGGTAAAGTTATAGGGTGTTAATCTTCTGACCTTTACAGCAGAAATACCAAAATCTGCTCTGTGCAACTGGGTACATACATTCTTGGGTCTCATTCCCTGAAGAAAAAGGATTCTGAATGTGGAGTGTTTGTCCTGCTCTTTGAGAATGTGGTCAGCCAATGTCCAGGCACAAACACCGGGAAATGTCCCTATTTTACCCTGAATTTTTAGAAGAAACGGAAGGGATCCCTTTCCAAAAGAGAAGTTGAATTTAATAGACCCTGGGTGAGCTTGCCCAGGATTCCTGGGAACCCATCTTAGGGCTGGTACAGGTGCCAGGCAACTCCACTCAGTAGAGCACCAGTCGATGACAACATCTGCCTACTTTTCTCTATACTAAGAGGGCAAAGCTGGTTCTGCCTCTTGGTGAGCCTGCCCAGCTGCCTCAGTTTCCCTGGTATACTTAAGAAAAGGCTCACCAGGAGAGACTGAGGTTGACTTTCTATGTGGGCCTCCATCAGAGACATTCACACCAAATGCTAGTGAAGGGCCCCACGGATATATAGTGGATGCTTTCTTTTACAGCCTACCTCCCATGATTGGTTGTGCTACACACTTCTCCTGCCAGCACCAAGCCGAGTTCTGTTTCATTGATAGATCAGTAGTTTGTAAAGAGCTTGACTTGGTCATCAGAGAGACCTGAGTAGATCTGCCTATTCCCAGCAGTGTGACCTTGGGTGGGTTAATTAACCTCTCTAAGCCCAGGTTTCCTTATCTATACAATGAGAGTGATGAAATCAACCTAATCAAGGATTGAATGAGATGATGCATTTACAGCACCTAACACTTAATAGGCTGACTTTGGTCAGAAACATAACTTAAAAAAAATGAATTCTTCTTGCTCCTGGCCTTTTGATAGTCACTTGTTTGGTAAATGATGCATTAAATTACAAAAAGTTAGATAGCACAGTATAGGAAAACCTGAGTTTCTAGTAAATGGTTGAACTATACCAAATCCATAATAATTCCTTAGAAAAGCTTAAATAAAAACAAACACATGCATAGATAATCATATTAATGGGAAAATCTCAGAGAATATGCAGAGATTGTCAATGATTTCCCTATATGTGTGGTGAGAGTTTATATTTTTGCATAAATAGATTTTCTAATATTTCTTCAATGAATATGCGTTACTTATGAAATTAAAATCCATTTCTAAAACTGTTGTGCAGTATTTAAATGGCATCGTTCACTTAAAATATACCTTTAGTCCCGTTCCTTATTTCACATTAGAACGTTGACACTCCTGGTACTCTAGAAACCATCCTCTCTGCATGGTGACATGGAAGTGGCAGGTGCCCAGGCCCGTGTCCCAAGGTCTTGGATCTGAGGGACAAGGGAGAGAGGACTTAGTGAAGGACCAAGGAAGAGTGCATCTTGATTATCCTGCTAATGGGGGGAACCACATTGCTGGTCAAGATTCTGAATCAGGCAAGAAAAGGAGAGGCTAAGTCAAGGACTGGTCTTCCAGGCAGGAGATCTACATGGGAGCAATGTTTATAAAGCGAACAGGGGCAGCCAGTCATGTCTGTTACTCCTAGGTTTCTTCTTGTATCTCTACCTACTTCCTCTGTCCCTATAGGACTACCCCATCCCACACATCTCCATGCTACACCACATCTACAGATCTACACACACACACACACACACGCACACACACACACACACACACACACACACACACACACACACACACCTGTGTTGTTCAAACCCACCAAGATATGAGGCTCTCCTCCTGGCCAGGGTGGATTAGGTGGGAGGGAGATCTTCCTGGGGAAATCTAGTGGCAGCAAGGAAATGGACTGCAAAGCATTGTCGCCAATATCAAATTAGCCAATAGTGAATTGTATGCCAATTCTAAACAATATTAGTGACAAAACACTCCCTTCTAGGGAGATCTGCTCCACCTCCACACCCTGTCCTGCCCCGCCTGCCCTGTAGGACACTCGGTCTGGAGAACTAGCAAAGGAAACTGCCACCTCTACATTCTCACCTCTGCCCCAAATGGGCTGCAGCTGGTTGGAGTGGAGAGAGGAACTGCACCTCAGCTGCCACGGGGCCATCATGGCAGAGCCCCTCAGGTCATTCATCATTATCCCCCACCACGACCCCCCGCTCCCCGCCACCACCACCACCATGATTCTGAACAAGAAGAAAAAGTAACTCATGAGCAGACTCTAACTCCATCTCTTGGTACCTTTCACGGTGACGCATGATCTTGACTGGGTGTGCCAGTGTGTTAACCATTTAGGAAAGGGGAAGAAACGGGCATCGAAACACAGTAGTCTCCTTTTTGATCAGAACCTTTCAGCCACAGTTGTCCCTGTATTTCTGTCTGTGGCTTCTTCCCAGAAGTCGGGACTTCCCTAGGTTCCCAGGAACGTTCTGCCTCGTGGCCCCTCCAGCACGGTTACACCCTGTGGTGATGCTCAGTTGCTGGAAGGAAGCAAGGCCCAGAGGCTCAGTGGGGAGAATGAAACGGGGAAGCTACAGGCAGGAAAAATGAACTGACCCAGGAAGGTGAGGGGCCAGGGCCCTGAGAACATTTCAAGCAGGGGTCACACATTCTGACACGTGAATTACATGAATGAAGCTGGCTGGTATCCGAGGAAAAGTCTTTTCTACGTGTATACAAGTTCTGGGCCTCTCAATGCAGCATTCGTTTTCCCACTTGTGGTGGGAATATGGCTACAGATAAATATTTCTTTTACCTGTCTTAGAAAAACAAAACACTTACCAACAGGCAGCAGGATGGCTCAGCTTAAAAAAAAAAAAAAAAAAAGAAAAACAAAACACTTGGCTCTGTGTTGAGGAGGAAATTGGGAGGGTAGTGACAGTGTAGACAGAAGCGGCTTGTCCCTTGGGAAAGAAGTGGGCACTGCACACTGGTCACTGTAGCAATGAAGGTGTATGGAAGCGAGGGTCCTGAGTGGACAAGAGAACCTGAAAGTCTGGACTGTTACACGAACTCTGTCAACATCTGAATGTTGGTTCAGTTACAAACAAGAACAATGACAGCACTGAGAGACCAAAGAAAATGCAGCAGATGTGGCCCTAAGGCCACTCGTTTTTGATGTCTGCATCAAACAAAGCTTCCTCTTTGTTCCCCAAGGGAGGTAAGATAACAATTTCCTGTGGAGGCTGGGCCTCCCTAGAATGGGTGCTGACGTTTCTCCCTCTCCCTGGCTGGGGCTGGTCATATCTCCAAGCTGCCCTGTGAGATAACCACCACACACGCAGTCCCCCGGGCGTCAGTCCCTGGGGATTGTTCCAAGGTTGCAGATGGTTGTGCCTTTTTCTCATCACTTCTACTCCTCCCTGGGTTGAAAACCCTTTTTGTCTTCAAGGCCATGGTCAAAGACAGCTCCAGAATGTCTATTTCGAGGGGAACTCACTTGGTTGGATGAAAGGTGGGTCTTGAAACTGCCTTTGCGTAGCACATTGTATTAAGATTGAGAAAAGGCTGTAAATTGTCCTTATCAAATTTTGAAGAGAGGATTGCCTGAGACCATCAAAATATCTCCATATCTCCAGTGGAAACATTCTTAGGATAGGATTAGCTACAACTGGTCACACAAAGGCATCAAGACAGGAGAAGGTTTTATTATGGTATCTTTCTCAGAAATAGTTGCATTCTGGCAAATTTTTTAAGCCAAAGGAATTAATCTTTATTAGTGAAACACTGATCATGGAACCCTCTGTTTAAAATCCTGTTAGGATTAAGTACAAAGACCTAAGATCACTTACAAAGCCCAGCTTGATCTGGCCTCTGCTTGCCTCATTGATCTTATCTCCCCCAAACCAGTCCTTTCCCTCACACTGAATGTTTTTTGGTTCCTTGAGTATGTTACACTCTCACTAGGATGTGTTTATTTGGCTGACTTCTACCCAGACTTCAGGCCACTTGAGATGTCACTTTCAGACAGTCCCCTATGCTCCCTTCCCTATCCTCTCCTCCAAGACTGGACTAAGTATCCTTCCTATGTACTCTTTCCAACCACACAATAATTTAACTATTTTAGATGATGCTGTTTCAGGAGGGTTCTCCAGGAAGTATATGCAGAATTGTAGCTAGGAGTGAAAATGATTGGAGAGTGAAAAGAAAAAGGGAGTGTATTAGGTTCCTAGGGCTGCCACAACAAATTGCCACAAACTTGGCAGCTTAAAACAACAGAAATGTATTGTCTCTCAGTTCTAAAGGCCGGATGTCCAAAATCAAGGTGTTAGGAGGGCTGCATTCTCTCTGAAGGCTCTACAGTAGAATCCATTCCTTTCCCCTTCTAGATACTGGGGGCTCCAGACATCCTTGGCTGTGGCTGCATAACTCTAATGTCTGCCTCCATGTTCACACTGCCTTCTCAGTGTCTCTCTCTTCTGTCTGTGTCTCCTATCAGGACACACTTAGGGCCCATGCAGATTATCCAGAATGGTCTCCTCATCTCAAGATCCTTAAGTTACATTATGAAAGACTCTTTTCCCAAATAAGGTAATGTTCACAAATTCGAGGAATCAAGAGGCAGACATATATATTTGGGGGCCACCATTCAGCCCACTAAAGGGAGGAGACATCCCCATTGTGATCAGTGAGCCAAATTTTGTGACAGATTTTTCTATTGTCAGCCCTGGCCCCTGAGGAGAACCAATACCAAACCACTTAGCGAGCTGGTGTTGCTTCTCTCGCCAGCACATTCTCAGTGGCCGTGGTAAATGGTGTCCCTCCATTTGGTTTTCTGGTCTCACTAATACACCCATGCCTGTAAGCCCACTTCCCTGAGACTTTTAATTTCTTCCCCTATGTCTGCCATGGCAATCAGGTATTTCAACCTTTCAGCATGGACCATCATTTTCTCCAGGCTTCTAAGAGCCACCTAACAGCAAGTTTGTACTGTTTCCTGTATCTCAAGAGAGTGAGCAAAGCTTAAAAGAAGAAGAAGACGAAGAAGAAAAGAAGAAGAAGAAAACCCTCTCCTTCCCAACTTCCCAACCATCAGCCTTGATCAAGGACCTGATTTCATCTTTCAGCTCCTTTGGATTTATGGCCACTTTCTTCCTTTATCAGGCCCAGCATAGCCTTGGCTGAGTCGTGTTGTGACTTAACTCTGATCATAGGCCTGATCATAGGAGAGGAAGAGGGAGCCATCTATTGCCTTTTTGGGGAAAACCCTCCGGACTCTCTTCCTGTCCAAGGAATGTTCTAGCCACCCCTGCGAGCTCAGAAGGTTCACAGAAGCCTAGGGAACATCCACCCAAATGTTCCAATCCCATGTATCGTGGTCCCAGGTTTTGGCAACTGGGGCCTGCCTTTGGCCTAACAGCCCTGCTTTGGTTGAGCATTCAATTGTCTTTGAAAAGTTCAGTAACTCCATTAAATCCTTTACTTCATCTTCAGCTTTTTTGCCTCCACACAGTAAGAGGGTATCTTTGTAGAGAGTCCTTTCACTCTTAGTTTCAATTATTAACTGTTCTCAGCTTTTCTCTATCCTCCTGTAGGGCATCAGTGCAACTTAGTGGTAAATCATCCAATTCCATTATCTTTATATGTAGAAATCTCAATGTACATTTCAAATGCTTGGATCAGTATATTCATCCCTGTCTACATACCATTCCAGCTCCTCATTGGTGAAACTTTCAACAACTGGACTACCATCTCATACTAAGGGCTGTATGCACACCACCTATCGCCAGGGACGGGGGTTCTCATAACTAACTAGGTAGTGAGTAACCCAGTCCCCAAACCTTTGTGTTACCACTTACTTTCTCAGATCATTCTTGATACCAACTCTTGCAAGCTGAGTTCTCTGGGAAACAGATGCCAAAATGGAGTTAGAAGGGCCAAAGGTTCACTGGGGAGTAATACCTATGAAAGTAAAAGGGGACACATCAGGATGGTACAGACAGACTCATCATACCAGGGTAAATGCATGATAGTCTCTGCCAACCCAACAAGAGCTCTGGAGCCAAGTCTGCCTGTTAGTACATACAGTCTGAGGCTGACTGGACACGGGAGGCCTTTGTGCCACTGCTTTGCTCAGTCATTGGCTGGGGAGCAAGGCTCCAGGTCAAATATGGGATGTTCAGTTAAATCTGCATTGCAGATAAGCAAATATTTTAAAGTATAAGTATGTCTCATGCAATATTTGGAACATACTTATACTAAAAACTACTCATTGTGTATCTGAAGTGCCACTTTAACTGGGCGTCCTGTATTTTTATTTGCTAAATGTGGCAACTCTAGGTGGGGGTTATCCCCAAGAGGTGCATACTCTCAGCTACCATCACTTCACTCCTCCATTGTCCGGGAGCCACTTTGAGAACAGTGTCACCTTGGCTTGAAAGCTGAGGTAGCCCTGAAGGTGCTAAGTGCTGGAGGCTGTCAGCTAACCACACTGCTGGTAGCTGGGCAGCAAGTCCTTTCTTGAGGTGGGAGCTGAGTAAAAGATGTCTGTATCTGCCACAGCTGTTTTCAGTTTAGCTTTGTCTCCCTGGCTAGATGCAAGTCCAGGGAAGGTCAGAAACTGCCCCTCTCGTTTATGGTGTGGCCCCAGTGCCTAACACAGTGCTTGGCTCATGGTAGATGCTCAATTTCTACTTGTTAAATTGACCATAAGAAAAGATGAAATAGTGCCATTTGCAACAACATGGATGGATCTTGAGATTATAATGCTAAGCAAAATAAGTCAGACAGAAAAAGTAGAGAACCATAAGATTTCACTGATATGTGGTATATAAAACTGAAAACAACAAAAGAACAAGAAAAACAAATGAAGAAACAAAAACTCATAGACACAGATAATAGTTCAGTGGTTACCAGAGGGTAAGGGTGGATAGTGGATAGGGGTGGTACATGAGGGTAAAGGGGATCAAATACTTGGTGATGGAAAGAGAACTGACTCTGGGTGGTGAACACACAATGCAGTATATAGATGATGTATTTCAGAATTGTATACCTGAAATCTATGTAACTTTGCTAACAATTGTCACCCTACTAAACTTTAATGAAAAATAAATAAATAATAAATGAATGAATGAATGACTAAATAAATAAATAAATAAATACTGAATTGTACTTAAGGCTTAGAGATCTGGGGTATTTAGGGAAGACAGAAAGAATTGTCCCCAAAATCACACTCTTGAGTTCAGCTGACCCTCAGTGGCTTTCCACACTGGGTATGCACTACATGGAGGTGACAGGTGGAAGATCAGCTTTGCGCTGTAGAGTCTGAGTTCACAGCCACTGAACTCTACATCAGAGTTAATTATTTATGGAGTTAATTAAATGCTTCCTAGGTAAGTAAAGAAGGTTCTAATTCAGGAATTTCAACCTTGTAGATGAAGGTTGGTATTTGGTGCTAATGTGTCCTGTCTGTTATCTCCATATGTGTCCCACAGAGGGCTCGAACTCAGCAGACCCCGAACAGAACTTGGTATCTTTTGTTCTAGTACTGACTTTTCTGCCATATTGCTTGTATTATATAAGCCAGAAATCCTTGCCCCACCCAACTCCATCCAGTGTGCAGTTTCCAACCGCCAAGTAAGTTCTGCAGATCCCACCCCGTTTTTTCTCCGAAAGCCACCTCTGCCTCCCCCTCTGCACAACTACTTTTCGTCATCTTTTACCAGGATACAAGCGTGCCAACTGGCCTCCCTGCCTTCAGTATTACGCTCTCTCCAATCCATTTTCCACGCTCTTGTCAGGCATTTAGCTTTAAGACTTTAAAATAAATCGCATCCAGTCAAATCAATTAAGTCATGTTATTTACTTTCCTTAAACCTCGGGGCGGCTCCCCTCCTTTCAGGATCATATCCAACTTCATCTACTACTCTGCTTGCCAGAAAGGTTTCTTACTCGGCTTTCAAGTGTGCAGTATGATGATATCACACTCTTCCTTTACGTGCTTTATTGATTCCCCATTGCCACTAGGATAAAGTCCAGCCTCTCTGCATGGATTGCATGGGCCTCTGTGGGCTGACCTGCCTTTATTTATGCTACACCCCTCCCCCGCCACCACCACACACCCCTGATGTGGCTTACAGTCTCATGCACACATCGTGCTCTATCTACTGGTTCCTCAAGCTGGTCCCTCTTCCTGAACTTCCTCTTCCTCTGCTCTTCTGTTGCGTTGCTCGGCATTTCTCAAAGGTCCATGTGGTATCAATCACCTGGGGATCGTGTTAAGATGTTGATTCATTAGGTCTAAAGTGGGGCCCCAGGCTCTGTAATTCTAATAGGTGACACTGATGCTGCTGGTTCAGTGACCACACTCTGAGCAGCAAAGGCCTAGACCACCCTTGTCTTTCAAATGTCCGCGAAGGGTTATCATCTCTCTGAAACCTTTCCTGAACTGCCTGGGAATAAGTGACACTATTTTTCTTCCTGTACTACAGCTCTCCATGACATTTAGCAAAACATTGGTGACATGTCATTGCATTTTTTCTCAGTGTGCATCTTCTTCAAGACTAGAAGCTCCTTCAGGGCAGGAACCATTTCTTATTCATCCTGGGTTGCCAGCCCCCAGCACAGTGCCTATAGTCAACATTCAGTAAATGTTTGTTGAATGAATAAATGTAGAGTCATCCTCAGAAAGATGAAAAGTATATTTACATTTAGGATTTTTTCTCTTCTCAACTTTCTGATGTTCGACATGAGTATATGAAAATAGAACTCCTTTGGCTGCAAATATGCAACTCAAAGTTGCTTTCTCAAACCAGCTCAGGTAGCTGAGAGGTAGGGATGCTGGAAACCCACAGGGCCCAGAGGTGCCAGAGATCTCACACACAGGGACTCGGTGGCCTTTCCTTAGGAGGTGCCACTGGCTGACTTGGCCTGTGTTGCCTTCTGCGTGCCTTTCATTTCTGCTGGTCTCTGCTTCTTTGTGTGTTGGCCTTTTAATCTCCTACAGCAGACAAGTCTGTTCCAAGCTGTCAGGTCCTGGGCCCTCATCAGACCCAATTAATATCACTGTAAAGAAAAGTCTTGTACTTACACCTGTAGCTGTGGCAGAGTGTGACTGTGGGGAGGTGGAACTGAGTGGTGAGAGCCAGTGTGTGTGTGTGTGTGTGTGTGTGTGTGTGTGTGTGTGTGTGTGCAGTGCATGTGCATGTGCGCATGTGTGTGTGTGTGGGGGGAGTGAGCAGCAAGGTCTGTTAACAGAAAAAATGAGATGAAAATCTTGCTACTCTAAAAGGAATAGTTACTCTACTCAACTAAGTTACCCACAGTTCAGAAAAACTATCGACAAAACAGAGTGGGAAAAGGGGAGGGAGACAGGCAGGCAGAAAGGACGCATGCAGGAGGCCACCGTCATCTTCTCCCTTCTACCTCCCACTAGTGGCAAGTACGGGTGCAGGCGGTTTGGAGCATCTAAACCAGACACCTATGGTTGGCAGTATCCTCTCCGGGAGGGCTCTTGTCAGGCACGTGCAGCGTTCTCCAGCAGCACTACGGAAGCCTTATAGTAAGTAGCAACGGATGACTTTGAATACTTACTAGCTTTGTTTTTCTCATCTATAAAATATGACTAATAATAATACCGACCTCACAGAGGTGTTGTGAGGCTTAAACAGAAATACATATGCAAAGTGCTAACATTGGAGCTAAATAAAAGCAAGCCTGTGAAGGAGGGACCACTGTTCCTGTTTAGAGGTCCCGAGAGGTTAAGTAACTTGCCCTCAGTCACACAGCTTGCCATAAAGATATGTCTCTTCCTACTGCGGTTAAATGTCTCCCTACTTGTCACAGCCAGTCATTGCACAGGAGCACAGTTTGACCACAATTCCCCAAGAGCCACTGGGAGGGAAGTGGGAGCTACAGTAGGAGGCATTTGCCAAGGGCCACACATAGTAGTTCTTTTCCTCTAAAAGAAACTATTAATGAGGGAAACCTCTTGGGAAGACACTGTTTAAATACTAGAAATAGTTGACCTAAAAGAAATGCTTCTTCATGAAAAAAAAAAATCTAGCAATATTCCACATTTAATTGCCAAATTATTTCCTTTGCAGTTGTTCTGTTGCCAGTTTTAAAATTCTGAGCCAACTCTCTCCCTATGTCACTATCTTATAAGACTAATTGCTTGGTCGGTTCAGGAAATACAAACTAATATTGGCCTAAGCAAAAGCATACCTAGCAGGATGAACTGGTTGCCAAAAGGAAACAGCATGATGCAATACTTAAACAAATGAGGAAAATTTGGGGATTATCTGCCAGTTTATTTTAGCCTCTTCAGGTACACATAATCTACAGAGAAGTAATAGGCCATATTTACTTATCTCAGTCAATATCTATGGCTACTAAGCATCTCTGGAGTAAAACAGCAGCATAGCTAGTCCACTTTGGCTAATAACTCTATCGTACCATTCTTTTTTTATTATGAATGAATAAAACATTTCCCTTAATCTGTTTCTGAATATAACCACGCATTTATTCTCATACTTCAAAATAATAGATGATAAACATCAAAACTATAAATGCAGATATACTTGATGATATTGCAATGAGTAAGGCTAGGGATCACCTTGGTTTCCTACACAGCACTCTAAAAAGAACGAGAGATTTTATAGTCTTTAAAACTAAGAAACAAAAGTTTAGCTTTTACTCTTCCACAGACTTTCATGAATAGAGTCTCAAAAGTGCTTGAGAAAAGACACTAGGAGTAATATAGAATTCTCTATGAAAATGGCTTTAAAACTGGGTTTCTGGAAAAAATAACAAAAAGTAAATAAGTTCCATAAAATTTGTGGGAAAAGCACTTCCAATAACTAGAAATGTTATATAATATTTAAGTGGAATATTTAAGTTTAATGTTTAATTCTAAGCATTAATAAACTACCTAGCTTTGAAATCGTAGACAGCCACAATGGAGAATGTTATGGTTTCTCTTCAGATCGCATACTATTATTCCTACTTTGAGACAAATATAAATAAAACAAAACCCACCCAGGAACAAGATAAAGAGGGGAAAAAACCCAGAAATGCTCTCTTTCTTTCTTGACTACTGTTCTATGATTACTTTTATATATTTTATATATTTCCATATTTTGAAACCATTTGCTTTTATCATTGTCTTAATCTCAGTAGCCATAAAGAAATAAAATATTGAAAAAGAACACATACACACAATATACATACATCTTTTCTAAATTCATTTAGTCACTCTGAAGTTGTTTCTGGAACAATCTAAGTTGAGTGGTTTGTCAGTGTGACTGCTGACTGAAAATACTCTCAAATGCCTAAAGAAGTAACAAGAGCAGATGTCACATCCTGGGCACACACAGGTGCCAGGCAGAGGCCAGGAAGGATCTTTATCTGTCATAACTCATTTGATGTTAACAGCAATCCTATCAGGTAGGGGTTTTTCCTATGCCCATTTTACAGATGAGGAAATCAAGGCTTAAGATGACCAAAGGTCATCCAACTAGCAAAATGGGGAGCCAAGATTTCAAGACACACAACAATAAAACAATAGTTAACACTTATTAAGCATTTATCATCTTTCAGGAACTCTTCTACATGCTTTACATGAATTAATTAACTCATTTTAATATTAACTCATTAAGGATGTTGCCTTATTAAAATTGCCTTCCTGGGGCAATTTTCTGCTCAGAGAAGTGGAAGAGGCCATGGATAGTGCAGGGGGTCTGGCTGAGGGATCTCCAAGGTCATTTCCAAGAAGAAAATCAGTATGTGTGGGAGGAGCAGGGGTTTAAGGGTCCAGGAAGTCCGGTCAATACTAAGTTAGTGCAGAAATTTCTTTAGCTGCTGAAGGATGTGATTGACCCTCGTTAATGTTAGAGGCCAGTGCATACCAGTGCTGGTTATATTTACACAGTGGGCTAAAATTAGCTGGCATGCTCTCCTGGCAACCGGCAGGATATAAGTCTCCCAATTTATCTAGCAATGCTAATTTTGGCAAACCCCAGAATGGTCCTTCTGCTGTGCTCAGTGGATAGGCATTCAACAACAATAACATCCTTTTCCCTCCTCTTCCTCTTCTCTACATTTTAGGAAATTTCAAATATAAATCCAAGCTAACTGGTTCAGACCAAATACCTACAAAAATGGAAACCTCATGGGAGTCCTGTAAGCAGGAGAGTTTAGGACTCCTCTGGGGTAGAACAAGGATAAAATTAAAACATGTTCCTCACTGTTTTCCATTAACACTGGAAGAACGATGAGCTTAGAAGGGCGCTAATTGGAGCAGTGGCATTGTGAGTGTAACTAGAACATTCTGGAAAGGGGTGAATGAAGGTCCTGAACTCCATGGTAAATGCCACACAGGGTGGAAGAAGACCTCGATCCACCCTGGGCTGGGATTGTGAATGTTGCTCCCTCTTTGAAGTGTCTGCAGCCTGTCTTGAAGAAGAGTGAAGCTGTACGGGCTCAACATGAAAGGGTGATGCGATCAGTTAGTGGTGTCTCCCAAGGAGTAATATCAGGACATGTGGTGGGTATTTGTGATACATCCAACAGACCCAGCCATTGGGGGAGAGAGTGGAGTACTGAGAAGAACCCAGGTTGAGGTGTTAAGTATACCTGAGTGTAAGCTATATGGTGTCCCTGGGTAGCCTGTGAAGGTAACGCGGAGTTGACTTGAATTTATTGCTCCACCCTAGACTTGTCCTTAAAGGATACTATGGTGTGAATGTTTGTGTTCCCCCAAAGTCCTTAAAGTCATTAAAATCCTGTAATGATAATAGGAGGTAGGCCTTTGGGGAGTGTTTAGGTCCTGAGGGTACAGTGTGCAGTCATCACAGCCACCCATCTCTACAGATCTTTTCATTTTGTAAAACTGAATATAGAGGGGTTGTTTTTTTTTTAAATAGATTATTTAACCCATTTACAATTGTTGACATGGCTGATATGTTAGAAATTAGGTCCTTTATATTGTTTTACATTATATGTGGTAGGAAGAAGAATGGCCTCATGCTCTGTGTTTAGAGCCTAAGTAGAATCTTACACTGTACGGCTGTTCGCTTTGCTTTGCTCTATGTGTCTGTCATTGTGTTAGTGCCATACTGTTTTGATTACTTTAAACTTACGAATACATCCTGATGTCTTGTAATGTAAGTCCCCCAAATTGCTCTTATTCTTTTCATTTTTTATTAACTATCTAGTGAATTGCATCTTAGTTCAAGTGATAGATGTATACAGGCATGTGTACACACATATACACATAAATGGTGTCCTGAGCTCTTTCTCACAAAATTGTTGTAATGGTTCTGTGAGTTCATGTAGGTTAGGACGTTTAGCAGGGACTTGGTCTATACTGATTTCCGTACCTCACTTCCCTACCCCTAATCAAAATGACCTACAGCCAAAGACAAAACAGGAACCCCTCCTCACCCATGGGCTAGACAGCTGACAGCTGGAGGGACAGAAGAATAGTAGAGGGGACAGAAGAGCTGTCCTAACTGTAAAAGGGAATCAGCCTCCCAGAAATTTCCCAGATAAGGTACAATCTGAAGAGAGGTCAGAGTTTCAAAGCTCACCCCAAACAGTGGTCATTCCCATGAGCTTAACTGCTTCCGTGTAATGAAATGATTTGTAATCAGAGTACCTGGGCTTAAATCCCAGCTCTTCCACTTACCATGTGACCTTGGGTAAATCATCCCATCTCACTCAGTTTTGTTATCTTTAAATTTGGGTATTATTATTTTCTTTGCATATGTCATAGGATCATTGAAATACAAATACATATGATGAGGATGAGAAAGAGGAGCATGCTGTGGAGAGAAATGTGTGACGTAGGCAAGATTCAGAGCTACCGTCCAAATTGCCAGTTGTTGAGGGAAGCTCACAAGGACACCAAAACTCAAGATTGGCCCCCACATTGGGTCAGCCTGGCAGGGGTTAGGAGGAGTTCTGCCCCCATGGCCATGGGGTAGAAGCAGGGTGCACAGGGAGAGCACACATCAATACCACAAAGAATGGCCTGGCAGTGGGGCGAGAGACAATGATGCACAAGAAAGAGCCCAGTGCCAGGTGAGATGAGAAGGAGGAGGGGGATATTTTTTCATTTACACCAGGAGGCAGGAATCAGGAGTTAGGGATAGACGTAGCAGGATGGTCGAATTGCTCATGGGAAGATCAGAGAATTCCAATCCAATGTTTTCTAGTTTTATCGGTAGTCTTCAGCTGAATGTAGGGGTAGAGGGATATTATAAAGGAAGTTGTAGTGACTAATTTGTATTTTTTGTATAATCCAAGGGTGGGGACAGGAGCAAGACTTTGTCATTTTTAAAATGGAAAAGTATAGAGGTCTCGGACAACTTCCTCGTTCTTGACCTCTGTTTTCCAGCTTTCCCCTTGCTTTCATCCTATAGGCTTTCTTTATCTTCCCATTCTAGTCAGCATGTACTCTCCTCTCTCAGTTAATTCCACTCTTTCTCAAAGCCCACCGCCTCTCTGCCACTTCTCATATACTAAAAATTGCTGCCTCAAATTTTAACAGAATCTACTTTTAGTATTTTAGACAATATAATTTGGGACTAGTCAAATTGTTTGTGATTTCCTTGTTTTCTTTGTTGGCTTATTAGCTATAACTGTTTTATTTAGTGACTGCTTTAGGGTTCATAGAATTCATCTTTAACTTATCAGAGTCTACATTCAAGTGATATTATATTGCTTCATAGGTATAAGAATCTTCTAACAATATACAGAGGGTGCAAAAAATATATATACACATTTAAAAACTGCATTAAAATTGTAATACTCAATATATACCAATAACAAAAGATGAATACATGTCACGTTTGACTTCTGCAATTACAAGAGGTACTCAAGGTGGTTACCATCAGCGTAATTTTAATACAGTTTTTTCCTTTCTTAAAATGTGTATACATTTTTTTGGCACTCTTTGTGCTTTCATTTCTCCATTCCCAGACTTTATGATATAGTTATCATACATTTTACATACATGCCTACACACACACACACACACACACACACACACACACACACATGCGCGCGCTATAAATCCCATACCACATTGTCATACTTTTTGTTTAAACAATTATCCTTTAAAATAGATTTAAATAATTTTTTAAAATCCTTACATATTTACCCATGTAGTTACCACTTCTGAAGCTCTCCTTTGTGTACATCCATATTTCCATCTGGTATAATGTTCCATAATTTTTCTTGAAGTGTGGGTGTGCTGGTGATGAATTCTTTCAGCTTTTCTATTTCTGAAAAAGCTTTAATTTCAACTTTGTTTTTTGGAGATATTTCTGTGGGTATAGAATTCTAGTTCAAATGTTCCCCCCCCACCTTAATTTAAAGATGTTGCTCTCTGTCTTCTCACTCACATTGTTTCTGATGAGAAATCTGCTGTTATCCTTTTCTTTGTTCCTCTGGTTTCCTCTGCATCACTGATTTTGAGCATTTGATGTACTTTAAAAAAATATTTCTTATGCTTAGGGGTTTTTGACCTTCTTGGATTTCTGGGTTAACAATTTTCATCAAGTTTGGAATATTTTGGTCATTATTTCTTCAAATACTTTTTGGCTCTTCCCCTCCTTTGGGGACTCCAATTATACTTACATTAAGCTATTTGAAGCCCCACAGTTTACTGATGCTCTGTTCGTTTTTAAAATTCTCATTTTGCTTTGTTTTACTTTAAATACATTCTATTGTTCGATCTTCAAATTCACTAACCTTTTCTTCTGTAACGTCTGGTCTGCCAATTATCCCATTGAAAGCATTTTTCATTTCACATGTTGTAGTTTTTATCTGTAGAAGTTGGAGTTTTAAAAAAGTCTTTTATGTCTCTACTTAACCTTTTGAACATATGGAAGATAGTTGTAGTAGCCATTTTAATGTCCTTGTCTGTATGAGTTCTAGAATGATTTTAATTTATTGTTTTTCACCTCATTATGAGTGTACTGTCATGTTTCTTTTCATACTTGGTATTTTTTACTGGATGCCAGACACAGTGAATTTTATTTTGTTGGGTGTTAGATATTTTTGTATTCCCATAAATATTCTTGAGCTTTTTTTTTTCTTCCTGGAATCCAGTTATTTAGAAATACTTTGATCCTTTTGGGTCTTGATCCAGTCTTGTTAGGCAAGACTGAAGCAGTGCTCAGTGAAAGGCTAATTTTTCCTCACTACAGAAGAAAGACCCTTCTGTGTACTTTATCCAATGCTCCATGAATTATGAAGTTTTCCAGTATGTCTTGTGGAAACAGGTGCTATTCCTAGCTGGATGTGATTGTTTGGCACTATTACCGCTAATCCTTTTGGGGGTTTCTTTCTCCAGCCTCATGCAGTTTCTTCACATGCATGCACTGATCATTACTCAGCTAAATACCCAGTGGTGACTCCTTTGAGATTTTCAGAGTGTTCCCTACATGCTGTTTCTCTTTCCCAGTATCCTGTCCTACAAACTCTAGCTGCCTTAATCTTTCAGACCCTCAGCCCAATCCCTCAACTCAGGAAGTCCATTGCACTATCATTGTGTTTTCCTCACTCCTAAACCGCAACCTGTGAAGCCTCTCAACTCAGTAAGCTGAGCCAGTTGCAACACTCATCTTGATTGTTTTCTAGCTTTCAGGGATCCTTTGTTGCGTGGCGTTCAGTGTCTTGAAAACTTATTTCATATATTTTGTCCAGTTTTTGTTTTATGTGGGAGAGTAAATCTTGTCTATTACTTCATTTTGGCTAGAATCAAAAGTGTCAGTCTAATGTTAAAATATTTCCAAGACGCAGTTATCATGGAGTCTACATGGCTATGAATTGTCTCACGTAGAGGCCTGAAGCAGCCCTTGGCAGCATTCTTTGAGGGAGGCAATAAATAATGGTTCCAAATCTCTCCCAGAGGACTTGGTTTCCCTAGACCAGCCATCACTCTGTGGTACTCGTTCTGAGCTGGGCTTGGATGGAAGTGGTGCCCGGCAGAGCTGCTGCTTTCTTTAGAAATGGCAAATTATTATAGATTTACAGAGACACTTTCTACCACCCACCTTGGGAATTTCAACGGAATGATAAGATCCAAAGTCTATCAGCCAACTTCGATCAGCAAAGCTCCAAGTCATCTCTGATATATTGAACTATAAAGGTTGGAAATTTCTAGGCTTCTGAGCCAAAATGAGATTCGCATTCAATGTAAATAAGAATGTGTCTGTGATTCTGCAGTTTTGTTCCCTGACCTGGCGCCTCCTGCAAAAATAGAAATGTCAGTGCCTGGCGGTGGTAGAGCATGCCGACTGATACTGTGACCCGAAGGACCAAAGAGGCACTGGCTCCACAGCCAGCTGGCAGGCTGCCACTGCCAAAGGGAAAATCATTCCTGTGTGATAAGACAGTGACAAATGCTTTCCCTGTGGCTGTGATTAAAGCAGGCTCTGCATTATGACAACAGTGCTTCGAGCTTTGCATAGCAGTCATTTTTGCTAAATATTCATATGCTTATTTATACTCTCCCAGGCCTTGTCTGAAAGCAAGAAGTTTAGAATTTCAGGCACCCACTATTTCCCTTTTCGGGAAGAAAAATTAGTGGACAAAGGAATAGAAAACTTAAGAAAGGGATGGGGAAAGGAAAGGTAGATGGTTCTGTAATCATCTTTAGAAGAACTGTGCGTGGTAGGAGGGAGTTGCTAATTGTCTAGGGTATGTATTAGTGTAAGCGCCAACCCCAAGAGGCTGTAGTTTTCCTAACCCAGCAGGTCATAAACGTGTATTGAATGAATGAATAAGGGAACACTCTATAAAAATGGTGCAATGACCTCTAGGGCAGAGACTAAAGTTTGTCTTTGTAACCATAGCACCTAAGCAGGGTTTCTGGCACATGGAAAGAACTCAGATACATGTTTTTGGATTGGTTAATGAGAGATAAAAGGAAGGGAGGAAGAGAGGAAGGGGACAAGAACAGAGAGAAGAAGGGAGGGAGGAAGGAAGAGAGGGAGGAAGGAAGAAAGGAAAGAAAGAAAGGCTTAAGAACAGATAGCTGGGATGGCCACCCCACTTCCCAGGACCAGAGCACCTGGCTGCCAAGAAGCAATTTTGTTTGTCTTCTCCAGCTGTTTGTTACACCTGCTTTGGGGCCATTTGTGGTGAGCCTCTCTACAGTTTGTTAGCCCCTTTGTAACTTACGAAAGCATCTCAAAGGTTTCCAGGTGGCGTTGGCCACAGAAAAATTTAATATTGAGAAGGATCGGTATGTTCTCAGCTGGACTTCTGATCCTGTCACCTCTAGGCCCTCTTGGGGATGGTGTGTATGTGCATGAGAGGGAGATGCTGGAAGATAGCTTCCCTACGAATCCTCTGGAAGCCCACCTGTCAGCATCTTTTGGCTTCCGCTTCCCCCTCTACATTCACATGGAACTCTGTTCCTGCCTATGTCAACATAAGAGTTCATGGGCTTAAGGCTTCAAGGGTTGAAATGAATAGTGAAAGTTTATGGCACCTTGGCAAGATTATGAAAGGGGCATATGACCATTTAATCTCCCTTCAAATTGTCCCCAATAAGATCAATGTGTAATAAACCAGGGACTGGCCTGAGAATCAAAAGCTTTGGTCCCTGTCTCACCTCTGCCACCCACTAGTTGTGTAAACATGAACAAGTCTCTCCTCTCTGAGCTCTGAGCCCTAGTTTGCTCATCTGGGTAATGGGAAGGTTGTGCTATAGGCTCTCTAATTCTTCCTTGCTGTGGCTCTTCTGTTATCCTAGGGAAGGCACTGCACTGACCATCCCAACCTTCCTGGTGGTGCAGATACCCTGGAACTTACTGCTCCAAGAAGAGCCTGAGATGGAGGACACTCTGGGTAATCACTGTCCCAAGCTGCCCCTGTTTGTTTTTGTTAACCTCAGCACTGAGAGGAAAAAGAATAACCTGGTGGGTGTCAGAGGCACAAGAACTAAGAAATGAACTACTCAACCTAGAGTCACCATCCTTTGAGACTATGAGGGTGGCCCCTGTCCTGCCTTTGCCAGTCCTTCTCACTGTAGACTCCAACACCCTCACTCTGCCCATCAGCCTTAGCTAGTCCCTGAGCCAAGCAGGGACTACCCTGGTGTACACACAAATCTGGTGTGACTCTTGGATGATGATTAAAAACAGATGATGTATCTGATTAAATCCACATCCGCAAACTCAGGAGTGCCAGAAATGTCCCGTTTCTGTATTTTCTTAAATATTAAATCTCTCTCAGAGTCCTCATCCTAACAAACTAATAGGAAATCCAGTTTCATTATTGCTAAAGCTTCATCCTGGTTGCCATTGGGTAAAATGTTTCTGGGTCTTCCAATGGCAGGGCATTAGCTTGACCTCTTTGCTAACTGATTCACTTGTTATTGCTAAGACCTTCTTTGTCCCAGTTCAAATTGTCCCTCACATCTGGTATTTCTGTTGCAACCATGATAATCTATGGTGAGACTTGGAGCCAGTGGTCCAGGGTTCAGCCTCGTGAGGACACCGTACAATCATTTGCCCTAAAACGTGCCACCTCCTGGGATGCTGCCAGGGAGCAGAGCAAGGGTCCCCACTGTTCATGGGGTCCTGAAGAACTCAATCCTCTTCTCTGTCTGGAATAAAGATCTCTTTCCTCTTGTTCTCAAGTCATTCCTCACTCTCTCTTCCCTTCCCAGGAACATTTATTCAACAATTTAGATACTGAAAGCCAGGAAAAACTTAAAGCAGTTTCTTCTTTAGGCCTTCAGAAGAAAAGCTTAGATGCTAGGAAACAGCATATTGTTTTAGTTAGAGTATAGGCTCAGTAACTAGGATAAGAAACCCAAGTGAACAGCAGCCTGGAGGTGAGCGGTCAGGGTGGCTGGGCTTATCTCCGTCATGTGATCTTGTAGGGGTGGAGGCGTCTTCCATTTCATCCTTCCATTAGTCCCCAGGGTGTTGTCCTCATCTGCATGGCCAAAGCTAGTTCACCTCTGTATCTGTGACCCAGCGGACAGAAAGGAGAAAGAGAGGAAACCAGGACCTGTAACTTGTCTTTAAGGAGATGATCTAGAAGTTCTCATGTCACTTTTATTTCAAAACCAGTCACTGACCTAATTCACAAGACTACACTTGACTGCAAAAGGAATATAGTACTGGACGGAATTCTAGTCCTAAGAGGAAGGAGGGGATATATATCAAGGACAATTAGGGCTATCTGCTTAAAATACAAAGGAAAATATAAGGAAAAGAACAGTTTATCAAATTACTATTAACATCAACAGCATTATTATTCCCTTCTGATTATTGAGGACCAGCTATGTGCCTGTCTCTCTGTCAGATTTACATGTATTATCTCCAGTCCTTGACAATAATTCTGCAAGGAAATTATAACCCTTGTGTTATCCAGGGCTCTCTGGTGGCTTTTTACTGTGTACATTGAAGGAAGCGAAATTACTTCTCTGTATGATTTGGGATGAGGGTCGGTCACAAGAGAAATTTGAAAGATAAGTAAAGCAGCCACCATGTCTACATCAGACACAGTGGCAGCCCCCACACATTGTCTCCGGTCAGCTGGCTTCCCGTGTTGGCATGAGGCAGCACCCAGGCTCCCAGCTCCTCCATCTCCTGCTAGATTTTCCCCTGAGGCCTGGGCCAGGTGCATGTGCAGCTCTATGATGAAGGACATGGGCTTTTCTCACAGATCACTCATGTCATCAGGGCTGAGGTAGTTTGTCCTTGTGTATTTCAATTTGTCCTCCTGGGTTCCATTTGTCTCATGGGTTTGCTTTGTCCTTACTCTCACCCATTTCCCATGCAGCTTCATCTCACAGTCTGCTTTCTGAGGAAATGAACCCGAGACACCTTCCTCTTCAAATGCTCCTCCTTTGGAACCTGTGATTCCACTTTTTCTTGGTCTTTCTCCCACTTCTCTGTCAGTCCCTATCTGCTTCTTTTCAGGCTTTCTTCTCTCTGCCTTTTCTAAACAGAAGTTTCTTGGTTCTATTCCCAGGTGAATTTATCCACTCCTATTGCAAATGTATTTATGTGCTCATGACCCCTCGATTTACATATCCAGCCCAGTCTGCTTTTTAGGGCTCTAGTCTCTTAGGTTCAGCTTCCTCCTTGACATCTGTACATAGATGACTTATAAGTGTCTCAAACTTGACATTTCCAAAACTAGACTGCTTTCTTCCCTCTGAAACCTATTTCCCTGCCAGTTTTCCACCTGAGTAGACTGCATCCTCCCCGTGGTTCGAGTCAGACACATGGCTCCATCCATGACGCTTCCTATCCTTTGCCCCCTACAACTCACAGTTCAGCAAGCGCTCTCTCTCAGTTTAGTTGTGTCCATGCAGCTGGGACCAGAGCTCTGGAGTTTCTTTAGCTTTCTCAGTCCCTGGTTCCACTGTGAGAACAGGATGGCAATGCCTGTCTTGAGGGAGGCAGGTGTTGAACACCTGGGCATGGCACAGTCACGGGCACCACCTGGGTGAGCTCCCAAAGTGCTCTTTGACGGACATTGAGTTTCTAACCAAGGCACAGAAAAATGCAATGGGTCTGAAGATCCTTAATGCATTATTATCATTTTGATGATAAAACTATATTCTTTATAATGTTTTTATTAACTAAACATATCCACATACAGAGGGTGCCAAAAAAGTGTATATGCATTTTAAGAAAGAAAATATTGTATTAAAATTATAATAATATATACCGCTAGCAAAAGATGAATACAAGTCATGTGTATACATTTTTTTGATACATATATACTTTATATTAATATAAATAATATATATTTCTTCTGTGGGGGCAAGGAGGTGCTTTGTTTTGTTCACAGGCCTCACTCCCTGAGAATCAAGAATAAGAAATTATTACAGATTTATAGCACCAAAGCAAGCAAACAAAAGTACAGTGCAAACCTTTTCTTTAAACAATGTAGTCAATCAAATATTTACTGAACACCCACTTCATACTAGGCCCTCTGCTCAGTGCTGTGAAGGAGCTCGCTGATGAATAAGACATGGCTCCTGTGTTTTCACAAAATAGTTAAGAAAATAAAGATCAATAAGGGAACAGTTAAGTAATAAGAAGAAGGAATTAAGTATTGAGACTTTGTTTATACAAAGCAATGCCGAGAAATTATATATTAGGATTACTTCTAAACAATGTTTTGCAAGTAATTATAAGCATAAGGATGGAGCAGTATGAAAAGATCCTTCAACTGTTTTCAGTCCAGTTGAGCATGTACCTCAGTGAACATCAGCATTACTGCTATTCATTTCCATGGTAACTGGAAAGTCTAGGGGAGTAATCACATTAATACTTATCAAGGTAGTTAGAATAATAGTACATGCTGAGGCAAACTATTGTGTTTCAGGCACAAACAATACACTTTGCTAGTATTATCTCATTTAAACCTCACAACCGCCCTATGGGGTAGTGACTATTCCCGAGGCTCAGAGCGGGTGAATGATCTCACAAGTGGTATGAGAATTACCTGGGGAACTTTTTTTTTTAAAGATTTTTATTGGGGAATTGGGGGATGGGAACAGTGCTGGGGAATTGGGGAAGGGGAACAGACAAGTTGCTGTCGTTTTGTTCTTCAATATAGTTGTGGAGGACGTTGCTTCACTGGCCCAAGCTGGCACCATCATTGTGCTCTTCCCGGGTGAGGCAGATCAGTCGCCGGCTTCTGGACGGCCGCTCACTGCGGCTGCTGGCCGCTCACGCTGGCTGCTGGCAGCTCACGCTGGCTGCTGGCTACACACAGTAGCCCATGGCAACCCACTGCCACAGGGGCTGCAGCCTACGCCATCGCTGTCACCAGCGACTCAGCAGCCCAGCTCCAGGTTGAGCTGTTGTTTCAGCATCTTAGCTGTGGAGGGCAGTGTCGCTGGCCCTCATATGTGGGATCCGAACCGGGGCCCTCTGGCATCCCAAGCCAGTTCTTAACCATCGTGCCACTCGGCCGGCCCCCTGGGGAACTTTTAAAAGATAAAGACCTGTAGATCCAGTGAAGTACTAGACATTTGACACTTGGAGCAGATAAACATCCCCTTCCTCTATGTGACAAAATTATTTTAATAGTAATTATGCAATACCGGTAATAACTCATTATGTTTATAAAATTATAAAAGTTACATTATACATAATGTATGTATATATATATAATATATATGTTAAAATCACAAATAATATTATGTGTAATAACATTATTTTTTATTCATTTTTACTTTATAGATAGTTAATAATTATAAAGAAAGAATGTCCTTCAATTTAAAAATATTATTCAATATAATAGTTCATATATGGAATAAAATTTACCCATTCCAAAGTAAAATGTTGTATTTCATAATTTATACTGTATTTTGCCATTTTAAACTTGAAACAAGTAAAAACTCTAGATGATTACACAGAATGGCAAATTTGAAGTAACTCAAATTCTGTTTCTTTGTCTTGACTAAGACTATTACCGTGTGTTAGTCTTATTTACTTGGAATGCAGGAAAATGTACAACTAAGGGTGTTGAAAACACAAATTGAAGCCCAAGCAAGCTTCAGACTCCACATATGAAAAACTTTCTCTGGAAATGAGCATGTGTCAATGACTGTGTATTGGGAGCTGACTGGATTACTGGCGGTTCTCCAAATTAACTTCCATGTAGAAAATGACGTTCATCAAAGGACAAGTGAGAATAATGTGCAACTTTAAGCTTGAGTATATATGACTTAAACTCAACAGCACTGGTCTCCCTTTTAGATTTGGACAGGAACAGTGTCCAGCAAGGCTGCAGTTTTGCCAGGAGAGTGGAGAGGACAGGCGACTCCTCAGGAAGTCAGCCATGAAAACCTTTAGGGTGGATGCACCAGGCTTGGCGCTGGCCTCAGCTCTACATGCTCTGTCACCTGATTATCCACAGCAGCCTGGGGACGAGGGATGTCTCTCTTGGGGGAGGACTCAGGTTTACCAAGTTCCCAAGACCAATGTGCCAATGCAAGTCTTTCCAATGAGAACCACAACTGTTAGGCCAAAACGGATTCACATACTCGTATTGTCAAGATTAACATACTCTCCCCCAGTAGACAGACATATGTAAGAATCCAAATTATAATCAAAGGTAGCTTGGTGAGTGTAGAGTCAAAAGAAGGAGTTAGATGAAATGACTGTTAAATCTCAATAGATGCAGAGCCTGATCAACCCTCTCTCAAGGGAGAAGAGGTCCTACCAATGTGACCACAGTTCCTCAGGATCTGTTGTCCACGACCTCTCTCGCTGGGGTTTGTTGCCTCCTGACTACATCTACATCACTGACTAATCCCCTTTTGACCAACATATATTTAATTTTTTCCCATAATTCTCATTACCAATCAAGCTTATTTGTCCTGCAAGCCATTCTTCCTAAGGTAAGTTAGTGCATCTTGATATGAAAATTATTCTCTGAGAGCCATCTTATTTTCCTCATTCCCAAATTTACAGCCAGTTACATCACTGTTGCCTTCAGGTAATAATATAATGCCTATTCTCTATTGATTGAAGGCATTCTGGAAATTCAGTATCTCATAAATATAACAAACTGAGAATAGTATTTCTGTAGTAAGCACATTTCTGAAATGGATGGAGGTACTTCTGCAACAGCCAGAAGACTAGATGGATGTCAGACTAGGTTCATGCTGGGCCTGGACATGTTTATAGCTGCTGTTTATAGCTGCTGTGATCTAATGATTCACCACCAGATAGTCTACAAGGCTTTAAGAGGAACATAACAAGGAATATGAGAGTTATTCTACTACATACAGGGTTTATGGTTTCTTTTGAGTTGTCTACCGTTGTGTAGAACTACATAGCAGTATAGCTTATGAAACAGCAAGGTGAAAGGAAAGGAGGAATTAGATAAATAAATCTAAAGTGAAAAAAATGTAAATATATTCATTCACTTACTGAACATTTATTGAATATTTATTGAGCATCTACTATTTGCCACGATCCATACTAAATCCTGCAGACGCAGTAAATTATGAACAAGGCAGATTACAATATCTGACTTCATGGAGCTAACAATTCAGAGGAGAAGGTAAAACTAAACAATAACTATACAAATAATTAAGTAATTATAACTGTGGAAAAGTGCTATGAAAGAGAAGAGCAGGGTGCTATGAAAACATAAAACAGGAAAGACTGATCTAAGCTGGGATAAGTGGGGTGGGCTGCAGATGAGATTCCTAAGGAAGTGGTGTATACGTGGAGACCTGAAGAGTGTTTCATGTAGAGGAAAGAGCATGTGCAAAGACCCGGAGGCAGGCGAGAGCACAGCGTATTGAGAGAACGGCAAGGCCAGTATTGATAAAGGGTATCCATCAAGAGACTTAGATGAATAAGATGAGCACTGGGAAGCCAATCACAACATTCCTAGCTGGTAACAATTATACTGCTTACCAGGTGAAGGAGTTATAACTCAGTTCAAGTGTGTAGAACTGAGTTACCTTTTCAACAGGGAAACAGTCAATATACTAGTCCATGGGATGGTAAAGGTTTTAGGTAAACTAATAATAACTGATTGCTGGGACTTCATCAATTCCATTTCATACATTTTTTGTAACTGAAATATATACTTCTTCTGCAAACAAGAGTGCCTAAACGAAAGTCTTCTTGGTGGATGAATGTTCGTTAAAGAATTAGTTCATCCTACATTATGCTAAGTGAAATAAGTCAGTCAGAGAAAGACAAATATCATATGATCTCACTTATACGTGGATTCTAAGGAACTGAATGGATGGGAGAAGTGGATGGAGATAGTCTCAGAGACACAGAGGAAGAACTGAGGGTTGTTAGTTGGGAGGGGGTGGGGATGAAGGAGAGGGGAAGGGATGAGACAATACAAATTGGTAATTGTAATATGGCCTCAGGGATAGAAAAAGATAGTCCAAGGAATACAATCAATAACGTTGTAAGCATTTCTTAGGGGGCCAGATGGACCAATGCCCTTTTGGGGAGTCCACTTCATAGTTGATGTGGAGGCCTTACCAACGCATTGTATTTCTGAAACTGATGTTGAATAACACTGTATGTCAACTATAATTATATATACATATAACCTCGGGACACGGAGTAGAGTGCGGGAACGGATTCAATGGAATTGTAATAGATAAGCATGATATGGGGGTGGGAGGGCAGTGGATGGGGGGTGGGGGGTTGTTACTTTGTGAGGGTGAAAAGGGTAACTATTGCATTGTTCTGTACACCTGAAACTAACAATAAATTAAAAAAAAAAAAAAAGAATTAGTTCATCCTTGCGAAAAAGTGCTTTCTTTCTTCTGCCTACAAGTAGTCAATAATATTGTAATAACTATGTATGGTGTCAGGTGGGTACTAGACTTGTTAGGGTGATCACTTCATAAATTATATAAATGTCTAAGCACTATTTGTACACTTGAAACTAATATAATATTGTATATAACTGTAATTAAAAAAATAAAATAATCTTTTTTTAAGTAAAAAAGAAAAAAAAAACTTATCCAGTGAGGAGGTGACAGGTGTTAGGAGCCAGCATCCCAGCCATGGACCTGCAAACCCACCAGATCCATGTAACGTGGATAAAGGCATGGCCCTTGCAGCCCTGCCCACGGGGAGGCTAGAGTTTGGTAACATGGTCCACACAGAAGTTTTCATTTTTGCACTTCACCCTCTCAAAAACATCTAAGTAGATCCAAAAATGCAGTCTTGGAAGTGCATTAAAATCTCTGTCTTCTTCTATCCACAGCACCCGTAAATTTTTTGGAGTTTTTCTCTCTTTCTTCTGCCCTGTCCTTACCACCCTGGCCCCTTGTTCTCCTGTCTGCTCTGTCCATGTGTAAGTTCTACACTGGCTCCACATGAATAATGCCCCCCGAGTCCCAGAAAGCTCCCTGAGGATTGGGGGATGTGTACCATACTAATCGCTTTTCTCACAAGAGGCAGATTCCCCACCACCGTCTTTTTTTTTTTTTTTCATAGAAAGTGAGGGAGGAATAAAGAGCTGAGAGAGCAAAGGTGGAGAGAGAATGCTGGGAACTCTCAAACACTAATGATTTTTATCCCATCATGTGTAATTTCAAGCGTATAAATTAAACTCTATAGAGTTCATCTGTGGAATGGCTTTAGTTCCAATGTTCTTATAAAAAAAATTGAGCTGAATGATTCTTTTAAGGTGATAAGGGGATAGTTTAAGAAAATGGTATATGAAAACATTTTTCTTATACTCCTTGTGCCCTGACAGTGTAAATAATGAAGCTTTATAAGATTTGTTCCCTTCCAGGGTGCAGGCCAGTCCTTGGAAAATCGATAAAATACCATTTTATATCAACAACTTAAGGGAAAAGACAGTGCCTCATAGCATGCCTGGCACACAGTAGGGCTCCATGAGAGAATTCAATGAAAGGAAGAATCCAGAGCAGTGGCTCTCAGCCCTGGCTGCACATTGGAAGCTTGTGGGACACTTGAAAAATATCATTCTCTGGTTTTTGCCCCCAGAAATTCTGATGTAACTGGTCTCAGGTATTGCCCGAGCATTGATATTTTAAAAATTCCACCAGGTATTTCTATTGCACAATTAAGGTTTACAAACACACTCTGGCCTAGAGAGAAATCATGAGTCCTTCTTTCATATTTCCCTTTATACAAAGATGCCATATCATCTTTGGCTCAGCCATGGGGCTGGAAGGTCTGGGGCTAATCAGTCTGAGATAAAATTTTCATCATGGAATTTTCCTGTTAGATGTTTACAAAGTAGTGTGTGTGTGTGAGAGAGAGAGGTTTCTTCTGAGCCCTTTAAAGTTTTATGTCCTCAGCAGGGATCCCACGTTTAGAAGTTTGGGAGCTTTCGCTCAAGTAACAGTATAGTTTTACATCAATATCCAAAGTAAAAGTGGCAGTAATTATTAGCATAAATCAGCAAGCAGAATGTAGCAATCACTGGAGAAAGGCTGGTCTGATAGTCCTCAATGGTACTATTATTTTCATATACCCACTAGGTTCATGATTAGTTTATTAATTCTGTAGCAGGTTAAGGGAATGGAGGCAGCTGGAATCATGTCATCTATATTTTCATTCAACAGCCATCTGCTGAATGACTTCCATGTGCCAAGCCCTGGTTAGGGTTCGAGATACGGGGATTTCACCGCCGCTGTCCTCAGTGCAGTGGGGGAGAGAGTGTGGGTGTGCAGTGATGCAGGAGTAGAGGATGCTATGAGAGCACATGGTTGAGACACCCAGCCCAGATATGGTTGGCAGGTTGGGCGGTTGTGATGAGGAATTCCTCCTGGAAACAATTACTTTGGGGAGAGTGGCAACCATGGATTAAACCACTTGGATTTCCCTTTAAGAAAGAATTTCCTGTTCAGCTACTGAGAGTGCAGTTGTCTGATAGCATCCAGCTATTAGTGCTGTCAGGATTGGCTCTAGCTTTCAAGCTGAGGCCATGTTCTTCCAGGCAGAGGGAACAGCACTGTACCTGTGGGCAGAGTGAAGTGAATAGTAATAGGACAAGGAGAAGAAAGAGGTAAGGAAGGGATTGTGGTCCAAATCATGGAGGGCTTTGGAAGCCCTCATGGGAACACTGGATTGTATTCAAAGTAACGGGGTGGGAGGAGGGTGTTGAGTGGGCAGTAATATTAATTGATTTATGTTTGCTGATATCCTTAGCCCCTGATTTTGGTCCAGCCCACTCCCTCCCCTTCAAGTAACGACAACCAGCCCTCCAGGACCTGACATCTAGCAAAGCAGTATACCTAGATGACTCCTAGTCTGACAGCTTTGGACAGCCTCTGTGCAGTGAGAGTTTCAAAGAAGTTGAAGAGTTTATGTTTGACTTCAAGAGTGTTACATTCTTATGGATGAAACTAAATGTGTGCTTATGCCTCAAATTGTGGAGCTCATCAAGCATCAATGCCAGGAATTATGGTAAAGGAAAGTCCAGTCTTTCTAGGGCACAAGTAAAATAACTGGTTTTTACCCTTGGAAAATGAATCGACATTTCTACTTGTCTTCAAGCTACGATTGCCTTCCTTGACTTGCTTAATCTGGTGATCAGGAAGCTTGGCAGGCAGGTGGCCTGTGAAAGGTCCTGGTTGATGTACAATCCCAAATTTGGAGCATGGGTGTCTATTTCCCATTCTCTGTCTTCTGTATATTTCCGAGTTGAGCTGATCCTAGAGGTAAAGGTTCAGGCAAAAGGGAAACTACTTAGAAGAAAATTAATTCCTCCCTGGAGGAATAATTTTTCTGTTTAGAGATAAGAAAAATTTCATGTTTCCTCCTGCCCACCCCCATTAATTGTTCTTTCTAGGATGTCATTCCCTTAGCTGAGCCTAGCGCTTTTTAGAGAAGGCTCACTCATGACTTGGTACCTTCCTGTTCAGCTTCAGGCCCCACACCAGGTCTGGATGGCCATTTCTAATAGATTTCTTGGCAACAAATACAACTCTTTTCATCACCACCTGGGCCTAGGGAATGCCAGTATAAGGAAGATAAATGCTGGGAATAAGATCAAGCCTGTTCTAGCCTGTAGTTCTCTACTCAACTTTCTGAGCAAATTTGGCCTTGACCATCCTTGGCCCCAAATGCTATGATGAGGACAATGACAGTGATTCCACCATCACTAGAAAAATGGCCGGAACTGATAACTACAAATATTAATGGTAAATAAACATGTCAAAATACATAGCATTGCTAATAATCAAAGAGGAGAAAGGAGAAGGGATGAAGGGTAGACAAAATTAACCAAACTGCAAACAACCAAAATGTCTCACAAGGCAATTGGTTAAATATAGAGACAATTGCATATTTTAAAAAGTTTTGTTTATAAAATAAATTTTATTGACATCATAAAATGTTCAGAGGACTCAAAACTATATATGCAAATACGTTCTTAACTTTAAATGCATTTACAGAGAAGAAAATACAAAAAAATAATAATATTTGTTTTGGGGTAGTGTAATTTTGGATAATTTTACTTGTAATTTCCTCCAAATATTTTTCTGTAATTTGCAATTTTCAAAAATAAGCATATAGTCAGAAAACCAAATAAAAATGAATTAAAAATAAATAAATCAAAGGGATATTAAAGTTATACTACTGTACATTTTTTCTTACAATGTAATTTTCACACACACACACAAAAAGCTTGAGAAAATACTTTTAGGAAGTTATCTAATATTGATGTTGGCTTTTCCTTGCAAGAATATGATGTGATGGCAATAAAACATTTTTCATGAACTTATGATTTAAATAGACAATCTCAGTTAACCTCAGGACCAGTTCTACAGCTTAATCATATTGTCTCTTTTGGCCACCAAGGTTGGAAGAATGTAGGTGCAACCACTGCCATTCGTTAATCAGTGCAAGTTGGCACATTTACAAGACATGGATCTACTCTCTTCCCAGCCCTTGACCACTTTCAGTGCAAATGAGAAAAAAAGATGGGGAAACTGAACAATGCTCAGTTAAGATAGTCAAAAAGAAGGAAGGAAAAAAGAGTGCAGGGAGGGTGCTTTAGGAGAGAATATGTGCCCACTGGTAAGATCCTGGGAACCAGAGAAGGAAATTGATGGCCGCTGCCATTTACCAAGTTCTTCCTCTATGCCAGGTTCATAATGGAAAGATTTCAGTCATTCTTTTAGAACCCCTTGAAGGAAGTATTATTTTCTCTACTTCGCAGATGAGGCCACTGAGACTAAAGAACTTACTTGCCCAAGATTATATGTGCTAGTAGAAAGTGGAGTTTGCATTGAAACTACCTTGCATTGAAACTCATTTTGAAAATATGTGCATGAGTGTGTTTATGTGGATGCCTGGTGAACCCATCTGTGCCAATGATGGAGTTTTTCCCATCCAGTCACTTGAAGCTTGGAGAGGTGAAGTGACACACATCTGCGGCCCAGAGACAGCACAAGAACACAAACAACCTGATTATTAGTCCATGTAAATATATTGTAATTTAAACTCAAACTGGGTGGGCGAAGGCTTTGAAGTAGAGTACAGGCTTTAGGTGCGGGCAGCCATTACGGGTGTAAAGAGAGTTATGAAAAACAAGAGAAAGTATGGAAGATGATGCCACGAGGAGCTGGTTCAGGAGAGCACTTTGGGGTGTGCTGACCAGGAAGCATCAACATTCACCTGGTGACTCTCAGAGGACCCAGGACCTCCACTTTCTCAGGACCTACCAGAGGTTCTTAAAGGGCAGATTAGATGGTGTAACTGCCTCAGGACAAGGAGAGCTGAGAGAAAGCCTTCGGCAATTTGGAGATAGGTAGCAGCAAGCAGAATTGGGAAGAACTATTCATACTCAGGATATCAGACAAAGATCTGCACTAGGAAAGGCTGGACTTTAAAACATCCTTAGTCTTAACTCAGGCTTCCTTGAGATGTGTCCCAATGCCTCACACTGTGGTAAAGCCCCTTCTCCAAACCAGTGACTTGACTGTGACGCTGCTAGAGGTCAACTTGTAGGAAGGGAGATGGGAAATAAAGAAGCAAAGGGCTGCAGCTCTAGGACCATGGTCTCGCAGAGGGTCATTATGATCTCTTTTTTTTTTTTTGCATCTTTTTGATTGTTTGTCACACAACTTGGAGCTCTCTTTCATGTGGAAGCACACTGTGGCAGCTAATGGTAGAAGCATCACAGAAAACACTCTCCAGGGAAGCTATATGATAAGGATAAAAATCAATACATTTTATCCTTAGATGGTCTAGTGAGTGATTGTTGTCTGTAATTTTACAAGACTAGGGGTTCTTAGAGGGCAAGACCCAAGTTTATCCTTTGGGTGGGACATTTATCATCTACTCTAAACCTTTTAAAAATCATTTTTGAATTTATAAAAGTAATGTATGTTTCTCATAAAACATTAAAACAACACAAAGTTACATTGATATAAAAGCGAGCATTCTCATTTATAGTCCCTTTCACTCACTCCCAACTGAGATGGTAACCAAGGGTGTTACTAGAGTGTATGCTGCAAGGTTTCTTGCCATGTTTTCCAGTCCCTCTCCTCCACGCTACACACACAAGTACATATGTGTGTGCGCACACGCGCGCGCGCACACACACACACACACACACAGAGTTATGTTATGGAATGAAAAGTGCTGGCTTTTCTTTTTAAGAAAAATGAGAGCAAACTCTGTATTTCATCTGTAATTTACAGCTTACTACATCACACCTAGATGTTTATGTCCATCAGTCACAATTCGGTTAGCTTATCACTGAAATAGGAGTGACACTGCTTTCCCCTCCCTTATCTTAGATGTTTGCCATGAGGATTGATCATACATCAGAAGGCACTCAAAGGTTTGTTTTTTAAATGGAAGCCAACGTTTGGAGATGGCCACGGATGTGTTATTTTACAGGGAGACCTCATACAGATTAGGTGGTGAGTTCCGAAGAGAGGAAGGACAGGGAAGTGATTTCTCGTTTTCCCACTCTCAACAGGACACTTTGTGATCTGCGTTTTACAAAAACATGAAAGTGAGGTCAGGCTTGGCAGGGAAATTGCTGGCTACAAGCTTTTAGGACAATTAAGAAACAGCAGGATCCTTCTGGCATGAGCTTCAACGAGTTGGCAGAAAAATGCCTCTTCTGCTCCTATGGTGACTGGCAAGTCCAAGTAAATGGCTAAAATTGCCTTTCATGTCTGCCAGCCACTTCTCTGTTGAAGTTTTGGAGTCCTGTTGAATTCTGTTTGAGAACGGGGTATCTTCTCTGTTAGGGCAAATCGGACACCCCATGAGGGTTATTTCAATTCTAACAGCACCAAATTCACTCATTGCCAGAGGGAGGAATCCTTGCAGCCTTGCTCAAATCTAGAAATAACATTTTTCCCTAAAAGTTTTCTTCTTTAAGGCTTTGTGACCATATGCGAAGACTGTTTTATATGATTAGTGACACACTAATAGGCATTCCGAAATATTAAAAGTAGCTCCGATACCTTTGCTATTGTCTTTGGTGAAGTCCAAAGACTTGGAACCCTAGGTAGGACATGGGTAACTTAAAATGTCCCTACTCACTTAAATTATAAGTCATCAACAGATACCATTTTTCTTCCACATTCAATTTACAGTTCTCTGTGAGGCTATGTTGCCCCTCCCACCCCCCCAACACTTGGCAGGGCAGCGCCAATAATTCCTTGTTGGCTTGCTGCTAAAAGCCCAACATCAAGAGCTGTGCCGTGTCATGGTGGAGTGTGGCCCTGGTGCTTCAGTGGCTGGTCCAAAGCCAAGCTCTACCACATGTTTGTTCAGAACCTCTATAAAGTGGAGAGGATGGTGGCACCAACCTCATAAGGTTGTTGAGAAAATTAATGAATCCGTTTGATAAAGCATCTAGAACACTGCCTATACCATGAAGTGTTGGTTATTACTGGATCTTTTCTATCTAAGGATACTCCCTTTAACTTTTGTTATTGGAATGAGGTCAGTAGCTCTTTATTCTACTCAGAGAGGAAAACCTCCTCATCTCGTTCCCTGTGTCATAATAGAAATGAAGCAGAAGAGGATGGTATAAATCCAGTCATTCTCTCTCTCCCCTACCTTAGGTCAGGTAAGAGAAGGGGCTTGGAGCTAGGTTGCCTGGCTTGATTACTAATATCTTGTACCATGAGCAAGTTTCTTAACCTTTCCAAGCCTCAGTTTCCTCACTTGTATAAAGGGAATAACAGTTCCCTTTGGTCATAGGGCTGTTGAGAAGACCAAAGCAGTGTGAACAAAGTACTTACACATAGCAAGTGCTCCATCTAGTTAGCTACTAAATTGATACAAATCCAACAGAATCGAGGCCATCCACTGAGCATGTACTATGTGTCCACTCTATTTCATTTAACAATAACCCCACAAGGAACGCTCATTGTCTTCACTTAACTGGCAAGGGAACTAAGACTTTGGAAAGTTACATGATGAGTAGCAGTTCTCAGTGTTAGAAGGTGTTGAAGCTGAAATGTGAAACCAGGTCTTCCAAGTCTCAGGTTAGTGTTCTTTTTTCCATACTCCTAGATACCTCCATTGGCCATGAATATCTGATTAACCTAAGGACTTTTAGGGTCAACTAAAAAACAGGGTGGAGGGATTGTTAGTCCCTGCTTTCTGCTTGCTGTCAGAAACCTTTTCAGTTCTTTTTTTTTTTTTTTAATGACCAGTTCCTGTGTAAATCCACAACATACTTTTAACAGTTCAACAACATAAATGTTTTTCCATAATCATACTTCTGGGTTCTTTCCCCTGAAAGTTTCACAGACTTTCTAGAAGGTCTAAATGACTAAACGTTTTCAACGAGAAGAGTTTTTCCTTTTCCATTGATCCTAAACCAGCGAGTTGGCTCCCCTTCTTCCTGGAAGCCTTTTCACGTCATTATAAACAGCGTTTATCTTTACAGGGCTCTCGTGACCTTCAGTGCAAACATTCCTTTCTTCTTCCCGGATGGGTTCTGACATCTTCTCCAGGAACACAAAGCCCTCCACTCGATTGATTTATCCCGCCGAGGCTGTGGAAAGGGTCTGTTCTTCTTTGACCATGCTTTAATTCCAACTGTGGGGAAAAATAGTTAGCAATGTTTCCCATTTCCTAGTTTTCCTTAAAGCTGTTTTGGAAAAGTCAGTTATCCTAACATCTGCTTGGAAAACTTTATTGTTCCTCATCAAAAGTATGGCTTTGTTTCTTTTAGCCAATTATTTCTTATCTTTGGCTATTTCTGCTCTTTTTTATTCAAATCAGCCAGCGTCTGTTCCCAGGATTCGGTGCCAAGGTGCCACCCAGCTCAGAGAAACTAATCTTTGATCTTTTTCTTTTGCCTCTTCTCGGTAACCATACATTAGTTATCATCCCGAAGTCTCCCACATTCTCATGATTTGCTTTGCAGACGTATGTAGGAGTTTAAAAAGAAAACTTTAAAAGGAGAGCTATGAAGCATATTCATATTAAATGCTGAATTAAGGTAACCAAAAGCTGTGTGGTTTTCTCTGAGTTTGCTCTCTTCTGCCTAGATGTTGTGTGGCTTAAAGTGGGGAGAGCTGCCAAGTTAGCACAAAGCAGAAGGCATTTCAGTGTCATGTCACAGTCCCCAGTAAGTTACCCAGGTATATAGTTTTTCACGTCATGAGCATAATGTGGAGCCACCTCCACAGGTCAAAATGAGTGTCAGGAGAGAGGCACAGGGTGGCACTTTCCTTACTAAGGATAGTCTCTGATATATGCAGTTATGTTTCTTTAGCTTCTTATTGCAAACAGGTCCCATTTAAACAGCTAACAATGGTTTTGCAGTTTCACACTGACATGAAACTTTGGTCCAGCTTTCGAAGAAAATCTTTTATTTATGCATGGTGATTCTTAATCATTGCAATAGGCCTTTTCAAAGTGAGAGTGGTGTAACTCATGTAAGTGGGAGTAAAAAAACAGTTTGAAAAGCGTTGAAGTGTTTTTTCAGTCACTCAATCATTCAATCAACACCCTACTCTGTGTCAGATACTACATTAGACCCCAGGAATACACTAGCAGGGAAAACAGACACAGGCCCTGTCTTCCTGGGGCTGAGAGCCCAGCTGGCACCTTCTGCTAACATAGTAGCAGTTTGAATGTGAGTTATGGCTTCTCTGAGTTAGGTGTCAAATTTGCCACTTGCCTTAAAGCCATGTAAAAAGGGCGATTCCCAGGGAAATCCCATGGGAAAAAGTTCTGTGATTCCCAGGCAGACTTTATCTCCTGGGCATTTTCCTAAGGAGTTGGACCTTTTTACCTGGAGCCATGAATCTGAATAAATTAATCCTTTCTATGGTGCGGAGGGCAGTGGCTAATCTAAAATAAGGGTTGAAAAACGACTGCCTGTGGGCCAAATCTAGTCCACTACCTGCATTTGTATTGCCTGGGAACTAAGAGTAGTTTTCACATTTTTAAATGCTTGGAAAAAAATCAAAAGGAGAACAGTATGTTGTAATACATGATAACTATATAAAACTCAGTTTGCGATGTCCATAGCAAAGCTTGATTGGCACACAGCCCTGCCCTGCCCATTCATTTGTGTATTGTCTGTGGGTACTTTTGTGCTTCAGTGGAAGAATTGGAGAGTTTGCAACAGAGACTGTATAGTCTGCAAA
This sequence comes from Hipposideros armiger, assembly GCF_001890085.2. Lineage (NCBI taxonomy): Eukaryota > Metazoa > Chordata > Mammalia > Chiroptera > Hipposideridae > Hipposideros > Hipposideros armiger. The sequence continues at coordinate 773,952 of NW_017731392.1, read as the reverse complement.
GCCTAAAATGTTTATTATCTGGACCTTTAAAGAAAATCTTTTCTGGCCTCTGGTCTAGAAGATTTCCTGGTGCTGTCACTCACACTGCATACCTATAGTCACTGGCTGAGAGACACACTAACCTCAAACAGCTCCCTTCTTCTGCATGGTGTGAAAAACAGGAGAAAGCATAGGAAGAGACAGAGAATGAAACATTTAGAAGCAGGTTCGAATTTTCTTAAGCCACAAACTTGGGTATACAAAAAATGTAACACTATTTTCCATAGTGAAACTTAATGTGCTTAATGTCAGAACATATAATCTTAATCATTTCTACAGAGGCTCTGTGTTTCCTCAGTCTTTTCTTCTTGGAGTTCAATTAATTCTGGATTTTCTCTCTTGTCTTCCTTCATCCCTAGTGTGGAGGACCTCCATAGCATTCTGGCAACGGGTGCCTCTCCTGAGATGCTTCCCACCTCCGGTTATTGACATCCCAGGAGTGTTCAGGCCCTCGCTTGGTCTTGCTGCTTTCTACCTCAATGTCCCCTCGTCAGTTCTGCCAGATACCCGCAGAAAGCATCCCCAGAGTTGATCAGTGCTCCCCTGGTCCTGAATCCTTCTTGAGCGTATGGAAACTTGCACTGCATTTCCATGTTTCCTCTGGGGCTGCTGAAGACCGGTAGACCATGCCAGCCTTCTCCAGCCGTGGCACCCCAGGATGCTGGGATGGGAACCAGGTGTGAATGACAATGTCTTTGCACTTACTAATGCTACCCTTCCTCTTCACACAGCCAGCTTCTTGGATGGAAACACTCCCAGGCCTGTTGTTGCTCCATCGGCAGTGGCGTCTCTGGAACTGGAAGACCAGAATGTATTCTTTCAGGGCTACGATCCGAGGTAAGCAGAGTGGAGAAGGATTAGGCTTCTGCACCATAGTCTTTTCAGAAAGGAGCCTATTTGTTTTTTCCGGTTCTGTGCATGTATGTTCCAGCCAGCTCCACTCAGATTGGTTCTGTTTGATTCAGCAACCTTAGGTCTGGTTAGGCCAGATGGAAAATCAGTCCTAGAAAAACGAAAATGTGAAAACCATGGCAAAGAAGGTCATTCACCCCCTCATAAATCTAAATGCACTGAGCCCATTGAAGGACTTGCCAGGAAAATGCTATTTTCAGTTTTCTCTGTGGGTTCAATTTATCTTTTCTGCTAAGTAGTCAAATTGAATTAGATCCAGAGCCAGGTACAATTCAACTTTTTCCTTGAAGAAAGTTACCCCCTCCTCCCTGTCAGGGACCTGGCTACCCCGTCCTCAGAACTGGCCTTTCCCAAGCAAGGAATCACAGCAGATCATCCTTTTAGATGTCCAAATTGGGTTCCATTTAAATTTCCCATTCTCAGATAAATGAGTAGTTGCCTCTTTTCTGCTATCTCTCATTAAGAAGGAGAAACATTTGCTCAGGATTGCACATTACTTCACTGGGTTTTGCTTTTGGAAGATGGCAACTTTTCTTCATCTTATGATCTACCTTGGCCTGAAGCACAGCCTCATCTGTCATCCTGACCATTCAAGTTGGGAGTTTTGAAAGATATGTAATAGAATGGAGTCTGAGGAAGGACATACCTGTCCAGGCAATTTGGATGGCCCATTTTACCCTAGAGTCAATGAGATGTTGGAACAGGTGCAGGAATGCCCCCACCTTCACAACATTCTCACAATTCTGCATAAAGGTAAAAATATACAGTGTTTTAAAGCATTCCACAAGCTTTTATGGGTGACAGTCACAGTTCCCATTTCATAAAGATAGGAGCAGAGTAGAAGAGAGAAGTCTAGGTGTATTTCCCACCTGAATGACAAAGCAGACTTATTTCTAATTTTCCGTATTGAAACTACTTGTTTCCCTACATTGGTTGCATAAAAAGGACAGGTGTCCTGAGGCAGGTCCCTTCAGGAAAGGGTGAGAGAAACCACTCCTTCCAAATCCGTGTAGTAGTTTACTCTCTAATCACAAAGCCTTTGATACCCTCCCTTCAAGAGGTGGGGCTTCGTTCCCCTCCACGTGAGCAAGAGCTGGACTTAGTAACTCACTTCTAATGAATAGAATATGGTAGGTGTGACCTTGTGCCACTTACAAAGACTTGGACATAAGGTACTATGGCTTCCTTCTTGCTCTCTCTCTTGGGTCACTCACTCTGCAGGGAGCCAGCTGTCATGTCATGGGACACTTAAGCAAGCCTATGGAGAGGCCCACATGATGAGGAACTAAGGTCACCTGCCAACAAGCAACGAGGTACTGTGGTCTCTTGCTAAGAGCCACATGAGTGAGTCACATTGGAAGCAGATTCTTCAGCCCCAGTAAAGTCTCCAGATGACGTATCTTGACTGCAGCTCTGTGAAAGACCCAGAGCCAGAGCTAAGCTGTTCAAATTACTGACCCACAGAAGCTGAGATAATAAATGTTTGTTGCTTCAAGCCACTAAGTTTTAGAGTAATTTGTTATGCAGCAATATGCAGTTAATAAAGTTTTCCTTGGATAATATTTCATTTATGGTAAAAATTTTACTATATGTGCTGTTTATAATACATACATTTATGTTTCATGGTCATAAAAAGTCATCAGCTTTCAAACGGAATAGGGCTGGTAAAATAAATTACCGTATTAGTTTGTACCTGAGCTACCCAGATATGGTCAAAGAAATTGACAGTGTTCCTAAAGAATTTAGTGGATACACTCAAACATTCCTCCTTGTGGATCACTTGAATGGACAAAGAGGGTCCAGGTTTGTCAATTACTTCATTGTAGTAGCAGAGTTAAGAGAAGAGTGTGATAGTTTTACAATATATCTGCAAATTCGGTGACACCCCTCCCATCAAGAGCAAGGAGTCTCTGCCGAATCTGGGCCAAACACAGTTACCTGTTTCTAACCAGTAGATGGCTCAGTCAACAGCACCAGTGGAAGTCTCAGCCAACAGTTAGTGTCAATGACCAGATGCAAGAGCGATGATACCACCCAGCGATTTCTGCCCCCAACCATGAAGTCATTCCCAACTGTCAAGTCCTCCACAGCTTGCGTCCTCCAACCCGAGGCACCACATATCATGGAACAGAGATGAGGTACACCAACTGTGACTTGTCCAAATTCTTGTCCTACAGAGTCCACGAACATAATAAAATGGCTGTTTTATGCCTCTACGGTTTGGGGTAGTTTGTTAAATAGCAGTAATAACCAGAACAGATACTCAGAAACAGTTGTCCTTCATCTTTCAGATTCGTTAAAAACAATCCAATTTGGAGACAAGAACTAATTAGCCAACTGAGTTTAAGCAGTGGCCTTTAAAGGACTTAAAGGACTTAACTTCAGGGCAAAATGGAAAGGTCAGTGGGAGGGTGGCAACATAAAAGACCGAGTGGGGAGGCCCTGTATGATTTTTGTTCTGTTGTACTTTTCTGTTCCAAACTGCAGCTCTCAGAGAGGAACATTGAAAAGCTCATTAGGCAGTATGTATAGAGATAGAAGCAGTAAGCATAGATTTCACCTTTGAGGCTTTTTCCTGACTTTTTTTTTTTAAATCTGCAATTGTGAACATTTTGAGAGAAATATAGAAAATAATGAGATACATTTATATTTACCACACTACTACCCAATTCCAAGGTTCACATTTTTGGACATATTTACTACATTTTGAAACAGAAAGTCAGCTGTTAGACACTTTTAGAGCTCCCACTCCCACCCAATTCCAATTTATCTCACCCACAGAGGTAACCACTATCTTGAAGTTAGTGTTTCTCCCTTCCTTTTGCCTTTAGTTATTTTAAGAATAAATAGTTCTGAAAGTTATATTATAATTGTACTTTTTGAGAGTCAGTTTTAATGATACCATCATTAATAAATAAACTGATTTGGTTATGACACTATAGACAAATGTTTTTCTCTCAGTTACTAATAGATTAAAAATCCTAGGATACATGCTCTCCATCTAGTGGTAAAAACAGGATAACCATAGGTGCATGTATGTCTGATGTGGAGGAATGAACACATATAAAGTGACATCTATGGATAGAGCACTCTTCTAGTCTCTGTGAGGAATACAAGGATGGACAAAACCCAGACTCTGGCCTTCAGGGTGCTCACAATCCATAGAATATTTACCATGTGCTCAACCACCACATGACAAATATGGAGGCTCAGAGAAGCCAAGTAATTTGCTCAAGTTCATACAATTCGTGAGTGGCAGGACAGTGACCCAAACTCTTACCATTCTGACTCCAAAGCCCATTCTTTAAACTGCAAATCTTAATAGCTTTTTATATTCAAACACATACAAATTTCCTATGAAGCAGAATGCAAATTTTGATGAATTGTAAGCCTTGAAAGGAAGAGTCATCAAATAAATTTGTCCTGTTTCTTGGGTGTCCCAACTCAAATCTAGGAATTTCTGCCTTTAGGGGTCCCTGGGAGGAAAACTTTGAGAAGCTCTGCCTGGAAATGGCATTCTAATATAGGGAAAGACATGGTTCAGAGAGGGAATGGGGCACTTGAAAGGCCACTAGTAGCTGTGATATTAAAAAATGCTAACAGCTAGATCAGCAAGACACTTAGCAATCAGAACAGGGTACCGACTGATCAGACCAGACACTGAACATAGCAACCAGTTTAGCCATGACTATGCTTACCATCTTCTTCTTTAAAAAAGAAGCTTATGAGGCCTAGATAAGGGAAAGGGATTGAAAGAAGGGCGAGGGTTTAATGAACTATCCACCAGAAGTTCCTTTAATGTGTCCCAAACCTGTTCTTCCTCTTCTATTTTGCTGCCTCCATCAGTCTCCCAAATTAGAAACCTTGATGTTATCTTCCACTTAACTTCTCAAGAATCCAATCTTGATTTCTGCTGCTGATCTCATTGGTTTCCTGGTCCTACGGCTGAGGGAGAGAGAGAAAATTAGGTGTGCGTGGGGCAAAAAGCCCAGAAGATATGAGGGAAGGGAACTTTCTAGATGGAAGAACAGGACAGAATGAGTATGAGAATGGTTTGTGCAAAGAAGGTGGAAATCCTATAGTGGATGCGGGAGACAGCACAAGAAGGTAAAGTCAGAGAGATAATCAGAGGTCCGGCTTTGGGGGGCATAGAAGACCTGTTATGTGGCTCATGTTTTATTCTAAGTGTGGTTGGGAGCTGTTGGAGGATTTAGGGTAGTAGGGAATGGGCCTGTGACAAGATATGATTTGTGTTTTCAAATGATGATTCTGGCTGCGACAATGAATTCTAGGATGGTAAGACTGGAAGGAGGGCAACCAGGAGCTTTCACAATAGTAGAGGAATGAGATGGTGGTAGTTTGGACAGATGTGGTAGAGGATGGGGAGACAAGTGGAATGTGGTCTGTAGGTAGAGTCTACAAGGAGATATTACCCTAGTCCAACTCCTCCACTTTACAGATGAAGAAACTGGGGTTCAGGGAAGTAATGTTGAGTCACCATCTATAAATGGCAGAGCCACTCTGACATGGGATCTGGATTTCCAGTCTAGAACACTTCCCTATGTACCACACTACAGTTGGCCCCCAGCAACCATGGATTCAACCAACTGCAGATTGAAAATATTTGGGGAAAAAAAACCTCCATTGTTGCTGACATGTTACCATGTAGTCAGGCCTATGATGAACAGGTACAAAGTTTTTTTCTTGTCATTATTTCCTAAATAATACAGTATAATAGCCATTTACATTGTGTTAGGTATAATAAGTAATCTAGAGATTATTTAAAGCATATGGGAGGATGTATGTAGGATATATGCAAATTTTATGTGAGGGACTTGAGCATCAGTGGATTTGGGTATCCGTGGAGGGCCTGGAACCAATCCCCTGTGAATACTGAGGGAGGACTGTACTTTATATATATATATATTTTTTTATATGTGCTTGACTTTATCTCTGTCACCAGATTATAAATTTCCTGAAAGTAGAGAAGCTGCCTTATACTTAAATAATTAATTCAACTTTTATTTTGCAAAGGCTATAAGTTGTGATCAAAACATAAGGTAAATACTGCTGCCGAGCACCATCCAATGGAAAGGCAGGGATCTTCAACACAGGAAGTGACCCTTCAAACCTTAGTAACAGTGTGTGACAGGTTTCAACTTGTTTGGTGAAGTTTTTCGGATGTGAGCTACGGTTGAGAGAAGGTGTGTTTGAAAGTGTGCCGAAAATCATCCTCCATCATGACAATGCTTGTTGTCACACATCACTTCTGGTACAGCAATTTCTGTCAAATAAATACATTACGGTGTGTCCTCATCCATCTTATTCATTGGATCTGGCACCATGTGACTTCTGGCTCTTTCCCAAAGTCAAAATGATTCAGGACATTGAGGCAGCCATGACAGCACAACTAAAGACACTCATGAAAGAGGACTTTCAGAATTGCTTCAGAAATTGGCAAGAATGATAGGATAAGTATGTTCAAAGCGTGGTGGTGGTGTGGGGGGGTATTTTGAGGGGGATTAATGGCAATGTGTCTTTCACTGTAATACATTTTTTTTAAACATTCACTGTATTTTTTAATTACACCTCATATAAGCAGGCCACATGACAGACAAAATGTTATAAGACATAGTCTAGGATCACTCGATCTGAGGCACATAGAAGAAGATCCTTGATAGATCTTAATGAAGTTGAAAAACATAAAAAGTTTCCAATCTACATACGTAATATGAAATCCCATTGAGATTCAGACTCTAAGAGAACTTAACTTGCTTGAGTTCAGAGAAGGGGAAATGCTAGAGGAAAGCCACATTAGCACTTTATGGAAGATAACAGCCCTTGCATGAGGTGTCCCAATCGACCCTAAACTGGAACTGTTTGCATAATTTCTTCCCCCACTCTAAATCCAGGGAAAAGCCCTAAATGAGCTTAGTGGAGAGTCCACACACCCTTCTTAAGACTTGGCAACGGAGACCCCAGTGGAATGGGTAAACAAATGATAAGTAACCCTGGGGAGATTCTCTTTTCACTTCTGCCTTTAGCATGTCCCTTAGGAGGTGCTTGTATACAGCGGGACATGCAAAGCCAAGTGGAACCCAGGGGAAAGCAAACCAAAGGGCTGATTTCTCATAATTAGTCCTGGCTTGGACTTCAGACTAAAATAAAAGGAAAAGGGGGAGAGATTTTGAGTTGTTTGATCTAATTTACCAGGATAAGGGAGCAAAGAGAGATTAGGGACATAAGCAGGAATAAATCATAACCAGGGATTAAGTCATAACTAAGAAAAAAAGAATATTCATTTAAATTAATCATATCCTGTGTTATCTGATTCAGGAGTCCAGGCTTGACAGGCTTAACTGGAGGGATATGCAGATTCAGTCCCGGTAAGGGAACCCTTCCCATCTGGTGTAGTTGGCAGAATCAAATGTAGCCGTCTGGAAAACCTCTAATAAAAAGATGCTACTTGATTTCAGAGAGAATGCCAAACACCTGTGTCTATTATTAATCATGAAGTCTTTGAAAATTAGCTTTGCATAGCTCAGGTACTAATGACAAGTGAATTTCAGGTCACTCCCTATGTCTTATATTCACCCTTTCTCTAGGCGTGTGCAGTGTTGGTTAAAGCCCTCCTTAGGACAGATCTGATTTCTGTGCTCTTAGCTTCTCATTCTGTGTCCTTCTCCCTCTGTCTCTGGCGTTGGGTGCCTTTTTTCTTCATATAAAGTTCCCGGAGCTCCCTGACCAGGTTTGTCCATCAAACAATGTCCAATGTTCTGAAATTTTTCCTTTATTTTCCATCAATTCCATAAATCCTCTCACTTCCTCAGAACATGGATCTCACACATCTGTTTGGAGAAAAACAACATGACTGAACTTATTCATGCGATAGGGTGCATGATTTAATGCGTTAACTCATTCATCCTTCAAATGGATATAAGTCTTAAGGAGAAACAAGGTCCGTGCCCTAGCACTTCTAACATTATCATGTACTCTTTTTGTTTCATTGCTCTTATCACAACTTATAATTATATAACTTATAATTAACTGATCAATTTCTTTCAATTAGATGAAAAGCTTTGAGAGGGTAAGGTCCATGCCTATTCACATTTCTCAGTCTAAAGCATCATGACTGACACAAAGGAGGAGACTAATAAATACTTGTGTGAATGAATGCACGAATGAATGAGCTGTATTTTCAAGGAAAGGTGAGACAAACTTTTTTTGTATCTGCTCCAAAGGGCAAAAGTAAAAGAAAAAAAAATGGTGACACAATCTCAAGAAAATAGAAAGATTCTTGTAGGAAGCCGATGTTTTATATAAAAAATACAACACTGTGTCCAAATTTCTTTAAATTAAAACAGAGAGAGAGAGAGAGAGAGAGAGAGAGAGAGAGAGAGAGAGAGAGAGAGCGAGAGAGAGAGCTCATTGAGGCTGACAGGTAGGTTTCAAGGAAGCAAGTCCCAATTAGTTAATACCTTTGGCTTGCAGGGCATCACCTATTGGATCAGAAAATGAATCAATACTATTCTTTCCTCTCTCTGGTCCCACCGCTCTGATGAGATGAAGAACTGGAAACACAACAGCCAGCCTGAGCCTTGTGTTTTCAGCTCTCCTGCTTACATCCGTGCCCCCACCCCACCCCTCTGATTCCCACCCCCAACCCCCCACCCAGACCCTCTGCTTCATAATCTTTCTTCTCTGGCTTTCTCCGTGAGGAAACACAGGAATAGGATGTTGGATGTAAATTTTGCCAATTTCACATAAGGCTCAGCCTGCATTGCAGAAGTGTCCTTGTTCTGCATGGGTTTCTATGAAAATGAGATAAAATAAGTAAAAGAGCCAAATGCCTAGTAGGCACTCAAAACATGGAGGTTTTTTCCTCCTTCCTTCTTGGCTCATAAAATACTTGTGAACCACAGCTGTCCATCAAGGATCTCTCTTTATCTTCTGGCCTAAAAGGGAGGCTAAAATGTTTGTAATTAATTAAACTGGAAGGCAGTGAGCTGTAGCTAGAAATGTATATATGTGACAAGGAGATAACAAATTTTATGTGGCAATAGCCTATACTTCCCTAGATAGAGGAACTCTTAAAGAGAATGATTTATCTTTAAAGCATCATTCAGGTGCCTTTTTTATATTCCCTCCGTTGCTATGGAAATCACCCCTGTAAGAATGCATGCAAATGTAAAACGTATTGCCAGATGCATGAATGGGGCGGTGTGCGCAAGTGACTGGCATGTTGACACTTGTCTGTCTCCAACTATGGACCTGAAGAAAAAGAACTAGAATGTGGTGGAGGAAGATGGAGAGAGTGGTCTGAGGTAGACACCACCACAGATATCTCAGTGCCTGATAAACCCCACAACCTTCAAAAATCCCCCAGTCTCCACTCTACTACTTAGCATGACCACTATGTCAGTTTGTCTCAGTGTTCCCATTATTAGCATCTCCTTTCATTGTCCACACCATCCCAGTTCAGTTGATAATTCAAATAGTCACATGGTCACTGCAGAATATAATTTTTCCCACACAGCAGGAGAAGCATCACTGAAGTGATCCTGTTAGATCTATCACTGATTACATTTTATGCACAGGCTTATGTCATTTATAAAGCTATTTTCTGGGTAGGAAACATCTCTTCCTTTCTCTGCACGTCTATCACTTCTGTTGCAGCTTTAATTGAGCAGCTGGGCCTCCATCTCCCTCCCCTCAAAAAAGAAAGAATTTGTCTGTTACCATTTCACAAGAAAAGAATAAAATTGTGTTGAGTCCTGGATACTGGGAATCAACTAGGCTCACTCACCAGTGAAGCAACTAGATCCTACATGTCAGCCTTCCAGATTACATATTTCAAATTTGTGCTGTAAGGAAAAATGTAATTTCTGCCGATCATGAATGCTTTGCAGGTGCATCACTCATGGTTACTAGATGTGAGCAACTTGAGTATGAAAGGGCACTGGGAAAATTACAGAATCCTTGGGGAAAGCTGGAGAACCAGGTTTAGAAAATAAGCAGGCACAAAGTGAAGATGACAGCCAGTCCTCAGCCAAGATCAATGCCACAAAAGTTGTCCAACGTGGACAGTGCTGCCCTGTCGCTGGGCATTGGACCCCACTAGAGGCGCCGGGGCCATGGCTGCCCCTGAAGGCTGGATGTTGCTGCTATCTTTGCTGTCACCACCATGATCTCTTTTTCTTTGCCTAATTAGATTCTGATTCTAAATTTTAGTCATGTGTATCTGATGGGCCATGTGTAGTTTGGGTGCTTAGGCTCCAGCTGCAAGTAAAGCTGGGACAGTGACTATCAGCCCATTTCAGCTTCTATAGGAAGAGGTGAGTATTGTCTCCCCCCAATTTCACAAACATAGGAAGGAAATTCAGATGCTCTGCAGCCAAAAGAATGTCTGCCACAAGCAGAGATGGTTCGTATTAAATCTGAGAATGTCAAGGCCTCTATATATAATCTTCAGAAATAAGACACCTAAAAGTTTTGAAATCAAGGTCAAATGTTCCAAAATGAAACCTTAAACCATCTCTCCTAGGTTTTTTTTTTAAAGGAGATAATTTTCAGTTGTCCAAGGGTTTGGCTCTAATGCTGCAGAGGAAAGGGAAGAAGAGAAAAGGAATGCTGATTAAAATTCTTGGGGACACAGAAAGTTGAGTCTTGGTTGGAGGAGGGAGCATGGCTGCCAATTTTTCCCCATGATCTGCCATAAATCCCAAGCAATCATGGTGTGTGTGGGGTGGCGGGGGGTGGGGAAGGCATATAATAGAATTCCACCCGCAGAGAGAAGGTCAGGATGTGACCAGCAGCAAGGGAGAGGAATGTCATGGTGAGCTTTGGGCCACAGGGAATGGTGTCTCAGAAGATCTTGAACACCTGGGTGCCACATACTCATACAGCGAGTTGTGACTCAGAGGCATCCTTGAGGAAAGAGGACAAATGGATGATCTGAGGCAAATATACACAGGAAGGGTCACCTAATTGTGGGACAAGCCAGCTGCCAGGATGAGAAAATTTGCCAATGTGTCACTTTGGCCGCAAGTGCAAGAAACCCAACACTAATTAGCTCAGGCAAAAGAGAACTTATTGGAAGGATAACGGGGTGCCTCATATAACTGCCAACAGAAGGGTGAAGGGGCAGTTGGGCCCCAAGGATCAAATGTCCCCAGGACTCTGTCCCTGTCTCTTATCTCTAAAGAGAGAAGGCATCACTGCCCTGAATTGCAGACCAGAATCTTTGGCTTGGTGGGGTACAGAATTCCTTCCAGGGCTAAGGTCCTGCTCTGTGATTTCCACCTCCAGAGGACAGATGACCCTCTTCTTTTAGTTCTAATTCTATAGAAATACCCAGGTCAGGCATCCCAATTTAAGGTTCTGACCACTTTAAAGGACAGTTGCTAGTTATGGGCAAACTAGTAGCATTTTTATCTGCCATAGGGTGATTGATTGTGGATGGCAAGGTGGTCCCGGCTGATCCATTGGGTTCATTTACCCTAGATCTGTCAGCTATGCAGGAAACAGAGCCATGTGACACAGACATGATACTGGGGTCCCATGCTGTGAGTCAGAGCTGTTCTCATAGAAAGAAGGACCACTGCAAGCTCCAGTTGCTGTCTTTTACATCCAAGAATCTGGATGGAAATTTGGGCACAGAGTCTTTTCCTGGGAGGAAACAGGTAGATAGCCCCAGTATTTAACACCCTGCCATGATGTTCCAAATAATAAGGTAGTTGACTTAGGAGAAAACATCACTGTGGGTACCTTAAGGCCAGGACAATGCCTTCATCACCTCTGGGTACATCACAGGGCCCTTGTGGGCACTCAGTGATGATGGGGTGGAAGGCAGCCTGTCACAACCTCAACCCAATAAAGGACCAGCAAGGAACACAACTTTAGTCTGTGTACAGGCAGCTGCTCATTGTGCAAACCTTACAACAGGGGAGGAGATGAGACCAAAGGGGGGTCTGGGGGCATGGATAACATACACCAGGCCCCTTATGAGCCAGGGAATCATGACTGTGGTGGTGCTTAGGGTGGTCAGGTTCTCATTCCATGCCTGAACTTATTATCCCAAGTTTCCACACCTCCATCACTGACATGGCAATTGCCTGATTGGTTTTACAAGGGTTGGCTTGAATTGGCCAAATACAAAGTGAGTGTTTCTTTCCTGCCTATTGTTCACTCCTAATGTACTGAAGGTTACATTTGGAAAGTCAAAAAGCAGTGACTAGCCATTCTGTGTTTATGTTCCAACAACTGTCCTGAGAGATTCTTGATGGAATGGACTTCATCACACAATTGTTCGTATATATTACAAACAGAGCCACAATTTGTAGTTTTGGGGGAAAAAAATCAGTGTGCATTTCCCTGATCTGATGCCATCTGATGTCTGCTACCTCTCCCAGCCTGGCCTGGCTTTGCTGGAACCAAACCCTCACGAGAACCGCTATCATATTACACCTGTCGTTCTCAGTGCTGGTAGAATTTCCACAGTGACTTTCTAAACAAAACTGGGTAATACTGAAGCCCCTGAAAAACTATTTGAGTTCATCCTTCACTGCTCATGAAACTGGAGACTGGCATCTGTCTCCTAAGTTCCAGCTGCTACCAAACATTTTATAGGAAGTGATGTTTTGGGGACTCAATTACATGCCCCCTCCAACTCTCTATAAAATGAACCATGTCTTCAGCCTTCTCTCATGGAAAAATAAAGCTGCCTGAGTGCACTCAACTATCATTTGTTAGTTCAAAATGCCTGTTCTTTTCCCACTTTCATTCAAGTTTCTGACTTTTGGACACATTCTTATTTAAACATTTTAAATCTCTGTCCTTTTAGGGATATGTGTCAACATGTCAACTGCCTCATCACATTTTTCGCTCATGCCAACATCACCAGAATTTAAAAAGCTGAGGCAAAGGAATGGCATTTGAAACAAACGGCACCCTGAGCAATAATGGCAGAGAGCCAGAATCTTCTGGAAAAGAACATGAAAGCAGAACGGTGGAGAGCCTTTAAACCCCCTTTACAGTTCTGGTCTTCTTCACCCTTTCCCAGCCTCCATGGCCACTGGCACAAAGGTGGTGTCATAGTCGCTGGCACAAAAGCTGCCTGCCACCCCACTTTTAGTGTAAACACCAAGCTTTCGCTCTTCCTGTCCCCCCTCTGACACAACAGCAGCTTAGAATTAGTTTCCCGCCACCCATTTCCTCTGTGTGGACGAGAGAAAAGCAGGTTACACACAGATGTCTAAACATCAATCTTCCCCCATCGGCTTCCTGGCACCCAGGGTCCCATTCAGGTTTCAAGGGTTTCCAGTTGGAAAACCAAATGTGCTGGCCGCCCCATAGTCTGTATTTTAAAATTTATTTTTAACTAGATATCATCAATAAAGCCAGTGTGGCGGTCCACGAGTGTAAGCCTACTCCACGGCTTTGTCCTTCTTTGGGGTCTCTCTTCCACGTTCACAATAATGGTTAAAGTTGGGAAGCTATTCATATTGGACGTTTTTACATCAGAAGAAGTACTGGAATGTCGCTTGGAGTCCTGCATTTCAGAACAGTTAGCAGCAGCATGTAGAAAAGTATCCAAGAAGCGATTTCATTTCCATGGCAGCCAGGACCCAGACGCCAAAGCTTTATAGATTAAAATCAATGCCTGAATTGCATTCAGAGAGCCTGAATTGCCTGTCAGCCTTCAGGACCAGCAGCGCAACGTGATAAATGAGGTGAAGAGCCTCATCCAGGCCAGGCAGTGCTGCCGCGTTAGCCAGCACTTCTGCGTCGTTTTCAAAGCAAATACCAAATGGAATGAATTACTGGGAAACAGCAAATGAATGTCAAGAATTTGAGATGTGGGGGTTATAATTTACTAATTACCGGGAAAAGATGAACACACAGTTAATGTGTGAAAGAATGTGGTAGGGGAAGGGTGGAGCAGGGGAGACAAACAGAGGAGCAGCAACATGCAGAGGGCTCCTGTTTTTTGTTCTTGGTGAAAAAGAGATGGAACAACCAGCTTGGCCATTTCCAGTCTGTGTCATAAACTGCCAGGAGCATTAAGTAAGATAAATATACAAATACCTAATCTAGCACCTGGCACATAGTAGGCAGTCAATCAGTGTTATATCCCCCTCTCCCCAGCCCCCTTCTGTTTCTTTCTTATTTAGTCCAGGAATTGCAGCATTAAGACATAATGGATGCTGCTCAATGATTCAGTGTTAGAGAATGAGCCTCACTGCCTCCATAGGAGGTCATCAAAATTTAAAGCGAGTAAAGCAAGGATGGAAGGATGGAGTACTGAGGAATTCACAGAGACATCTTCTCAAAGACTGGGTTCACTATAAAGCTGCATGAATAATATAACTTTTGACGCTGTCATCTGCCTGTTGGTGCAAATCTGTCCAATGACAAAATAATGACCCATAATTTCATTTTCCAGTGTCCTGGCCTCTCTTCTGTGACACTGATGCATTCTCCGCGCCCAGGGGTAGCTGGGTGCTCCTAACAGCTTCCAGCAGCCAAGATAAGGACTCCTTGGGGCCTCCTCTCTGCCACAAGGGACAGGAAGGATGCTGTCTGGGGAGGAACCATGGAGTAATTGAGCAAGACCTAGGATAGGAGCCAAGAGATGGAGACGCTTGTCCTGGCTCACCCATCAACCCTTCGTGGAAAACAATAGGCTCAGACCAGAGCATCACTTCCCAAACGATTTTACCAGCTGGTTAGGAGACTGTGATTGAAATAGCTTATTTTCCCCCAATATCCACTGCTCCCTTCTTGGTAACATTATCCTTCATTTTTATCTGTGAATATGGCTGCTCCAAATAGAGACCACATTTCCTGGCCTTCCTTCCATCTTTGCCATGTGATAAAGTTCTGGCCAGTGAGATGAAAGCATAGGTAGAGTGTGCAACTTCTTGGAAGCGTCATTGGAAAGGAGAGTGTGGATGTTCTTCTCCTGCCCTTCCTTCTTCCTGCTCATTTTTATGTGTTTGTGATGGCTGAAACCGGAGCAGCCATCTTGACCTTGATGTGAAAACGACACTCTGAGGTGGGTAGAACCCCATGGTAGTAGAAGCCTGGGTCTCTGACATTGCTAGGGGCAATGCCAATCCCTAGACTATCTACATTTCTTTTATGTAGAAGGCAAAAGAGTCACTGTTACTTTGCATTTTCTGTTACTAGAAATTAAACCTGATCTTAACTAATACAAATGATAATAGATATTCTACTAAAGAGGGTTCCTTGTGCGAATAAATCCTGGAAATTCTGTACATGTCTTCTAGACATTTCGTAAACGTTTGCAATCCACACTAGCACATTACAGGCGCTAAGGGGTCCTCTATAAAGAATGATAGCATCTCTTATGAACCTTATTTATGAGGCTAGTGTTCCATAGACCCTTACAACTCAGAGTGTGGTCCATGGATCAGCAGCATCAGCATCACCCAGGAGCTGGTCAGAAATGCAGAATCTCAGGCATCTCTGGACCTACTGAGACTCTGCATTTTAAACAAGACTCCCAGATTATTTGTCTACACATTAAAGTTTGAGAAGTACTGCTACTGATTACAATGCAGAAAACATGTCCTGTGATCCTAGATTCTAGAACAAAAGGAGCAACATACTTTGGGGGTGTATCTGGAACCCCACGAGCAAAGGAGGAAACATAGGTGATTCCCACAGCCACAAACTGGTCCCAGGCTCTGCAGGCCTGAGAGTGCCACTATCAACTCCATGAACCCTCCATAGAGTGGCCGCCTGCTGCCACACAGCTTTGTGGTCTGCTATGGCTTTCCTTGGCAAGTTACACCTGAATTAACAGGAGAGGTGAGAAGGGGACTCCAGCAGACCCAGCATTACCTGCCAAGGGCTACAGGAATAGCTAGGGGACAAAGCACCTGTCACTCATTTCCAATGACCCACAAGCTCACACATGGACACCTAGTCTAGGCAGTCAAAACATCAGTTGAATTAGGTTATACTGCTTGAGAAAAAGTAATCAAGTGGCTAAATCCCATTTACTTTCTGCTTTACAATTTATCTGGCGGTTGTATGTGAGAGGCTGTACTAAGCAGTGGTAAAGACCTTGTTCTCTGGAGCCAGACTTCCGGGGTTTGGATCCAAGCTCACCATGTACAAGCTGCATGACTTTGGTCAAGTTACTTAAACTTAATCTCTCTGAGGAGTTTCAGTTTCCTCATCTGTAAGATGGGGATAAAACTGATATCTACCTCCCAGGTTTATTGTGAGGATTATATACGGAATAAAAGTGAAACACTTAGACTTGGTCCTGGCACATGGGGAGCATCATAAAAGTCATAAAAATTACATATATGTTATATATATATTATAAGTTCTTACCATTATATTATAATTTGGGGGATTAAAATCTAAATTATCCAGATAGAAATCTAAAAGTGAGGAAATACATTCTAAATATCATATGAGTTAACAAAGTTTTTCACCCTGTTTCTCCCATTGGTATTAACTAAAAAAATGATTGTCGGTTTGATTAAAGCAGAAGAGACAATCTGAGCAAGCACACAGTTACTAAATGCCTACTGAGTGTCAAGGTAGGAGGTCCGTGCGGTGCACTGTGGGAAGGCAGTGATGTAACAGATGAGGTCCCTGATCCAAGATTCAGCAGAAGAGAAAGAAGACATTTGCACAGATACCTTCATTAAAAGACAAATGTTGAAAGTGTTATAATATGTTCTGTGAAAACAGAAAAGCAAAGAAGAAGAAGGAGGAGAAGGAGGAGAGAAAGAGGAAGTGGAAGAGGAAGAAGAACCTCTGCCAGGAATTACATAGGCACTTATACATTATTTCTGTTGATACGCAAAACAAGCCTATGGTGGCAGTATAAATCATTGTCATGTAGAAATCAATGGGTGGAGCTTCAAAGACATTAAGAAAATTGCTAAGCTCTCCTACCTGGTAAATGAGAGACTGGGATTCGAACTCAGGCCTAGCTGACGCCAGAGTCCTTGCCTTTTCTATAACACTAGACTAACTGCAAAGAGCAAAAAGCACTTCACAGAGAAGATGACATTTTAACAGGGCCTTGAAATGTGAGTCAAATTTTCAAGTAGAGTTGGGAATTGGAAGAAGGGGGTTGTGGTGAGCTAACGAGCCATCCTGGCCCAATGCAGAGGTGGGCAGTCTGGCAGGAGGAGACCAGGGTCAGTAGAGGTAAAAGAACTGGGAGACATAAAGATGGGAAAGTTGACAGGGGTGACGTCACAGACGATTTTGAGTAAGAGGTTGAGGAGCTTGGACTTCACTCCATAGACCAGTGTTAACAACTTAAATGTCTTAAGAAGACTCAAAGAAGAGGGAGGAATGTCTATAGGGGATGGGGCTCCAAAGGGCGGAGCGTGAGGTAAGAGGCAATGCTGAGGGTGCCATGCAGCGAGCACACAGACCCCATCTAAAGGCACTCAGAATCTGGAAATCCGAACCAAAATAACTTGCAAAGCTAAACAAGTCTGCAGTGAGCCTGGCCCTCGATGACCAGTTTGCAAATTCTGATAGGCAGTGGTGCCCCAACGAAAAAGGGCCACAAAGCCGGAAGCAAGAAGACCAATCAGGAGGCTGGGATGAAGGACAGCAGTAGACCCTGACAATGGGGCAGAATCTGATGTCTCGATAAGGAATTTAAAAATCCTCCTGTAGGTTATGAAACAGCTGGATTTTAAGTCTGGCCGTATTGCTTACTTAATTATCACTTGCAGAGGGGGAACAAGACACATTAACTAATCATTATCTATAGGTTGGCATTTAAAGCTTCTGAAATTCAGATGGATGGATTTCTGTAATTCTTGTGATTTAGCTGCACACAGCCTCACAGGCTGCAAGGGTGGGGGCCGGGGGAGAGGAGAGAGGATGGTTAAATAAAAACAGTTCTATTTTTGGCATACTTTAATGACAACCTTGTCTTCGAAATATTTTTCATGCAGTGCCTTTTCTGTACAGTGTCATTGAAAGTGGTTTTTTTTGTTTTTTGGTTTTTTTTTAATTTCAAAGAGAGGCAGTGGCACAGGATGTTAATCAATGAAATTCTGGCATGCTTTTCTGTGACCGCGGCTCATTATTTATACTTACCACTGACAGAGATGAGTTCGTAAGCCCAGGCAATATTATCATTCATGCCTGGTTAATAAAGGAAAAAAACAAATGCCGTAGGAAATTCATCCTGTTGTTGGAGGGAGGGGGAAGGACCTATTTTAGGTCTCTGGGATATTTCATTGTCCCCAAGGCCCTCCCTTGTGAGTCACAGGACAGAAATTTGAGGCAAAGAAGGTTGAAGAGCATAGTCGTCTGGACTGAAAAAATGAAGTTTCGGCTGAAATGCTGAATAATGTTATTTATGTATTCTTTGCTTGCGGGTTTCTGCAATGCTTTCTGTTATGTATGCATGGGATGCAGCAGGCAATGCCAGCTTCTTTGTTCCTCTGAATTCCTGTCGTTGGACACTGCCAGGATTTAGGGTGGGGTCAGCCCGGGGCCATTTTAGCCCCAGTGAAGGTCTGTTTTATTAAAGGCATGCTTGTCCCTTGCCTGTTTACTGCTGCCTAATACAACACTTTCTTTATCTCATTTTGGCGCTGCCCCAAAGAAAGCAGAGAGACTTGCTGCTGCTGCTGCTGCTGCTGCTGCTGCTGCTGCTGCTGCTGCTGCTGCTGCTGAGATTCTAGTTTCTATCTCCAGTCTGGTCTTATGGGGTTTAGGGGCTCAGAATGGGGAAGAGCCAGAGCACAGCATTTGGGATGTAGTTTCTCATATTCCAACTTAAAGTGACAACAGTGATGATGACGGTGCTTCGGATCTGCCCTGCTGTTTTTTCCAGTTCCTTTTGATGAGGAGCTCTGCTGTGTCATTCACACGCCTCCCTCCCACCCCCCAACACACACCCTGTACTTGATGACAAGACCTATGGGAGAGCTGACAGACATGAGAAGTGAAGACTGTGAACATGGAGGGGTGTTTCCCTGGGAAAAGTAACCGATAACTTGGGAATGTGAGCGAGCCCTGATTGTATCTGAATTAGTACCATGTTCTCACCAATTTATCTGGTCTCGATAGTCACTAAGCTAATAGGCTGGGTCAACTGTAACCGGGGCTGGCTTTCTGAGCACGTGACCTCCGCCGTGGCACAGGGCTTCATGCTTAAAAGGGCCCTGCGCTCAGTGGAATGCTCTGCTGTTATCGTCTTGAAATTTCTTAATATTTTTTAAACAAGGGAATCACATTTTCATGTAGCACTGGGCCCCACAAAGGAGGGAGCCGGTCCCGACTGTGAGACTGGATCTTTGAGCTTTCCTGAGTCAAGACAACCGATTGTGGAGAAAGTACCTCTTTTAGGCTCCCCAGTGTTGTTCCAATTTTCAGGGGATTAAAGGAAGCATATGATACAGTGACAAGTATGAATGCTGGCAAAATCCTGAGATCTGTTCACAGTGAAGGAACTGGGCTCCTTGCTTCAGTGGAAAGGCAAAATGTGGGGTAGCCTTGAAATGACTGCCCCAGCAGTGCTAGAATGTTCAGAGAGGAGGGTGATTGGCAGTGGCAGATGCAGCTGGGAGGTCAAGGAGGGGGAGAATAAAGAGGCTTTTGAATATGCCCTTGAAGATGTAACTGGAGACCTAAAGAAACTGTAGAAGAGATGGGTGAAAGCTGGCCGGAACTGAGAGGAGATTCCAAAAGTGGAATTGGAGATAGCAAGAAGGAGAACACATTTGGGAAAATTTAGAGCAGGTGAGAGTTGGTGAGGGCTGAAGACCTGAGGATGGGTGGCCTGCACCTGTCTGAAGGTCACTGTGAACGCAGAGAGGGCAGAGGGAAGGTGTGACAAGAGACGGTGGAAGGAGAACACAGCCTGGAAAATGGAGGCTGTAAAAGAGAAGGTAGAAGAGGGAATGGGTGTCGCAGAGGACTCAGCATCCTCACTACCTTTGCCGCCCCAGCGGGTAAGACCCTGAACACAGAAGGTGTGAAGGGGAAGGGGGTGTTGAGAAATGTTCTGGAATCTGGTCTGGGTATATCTGCATCCGATTCACTTTCTGGTGCTTGTTACTAATGTATTTTCTGGATCCCCGTTCCCCTTTCAGAATCTCTCAGGGCCCTGGGGGGTGAGAGGGCAGGAATCAGCATTTTTTACAAGAGTTCTCAGGTAGTCCTGAGGCTACCAAACATTTGAAAACTAGGAGGAGGGAGGAATACATCTGTGTCGGGCAGTTAAGACAGGTTCTGCAGGCTCAACTGTATGGTACAATGGCACAGAGGTTGGCTCAAAAAGGAAGTGTTGTGGGTACAAGTAGCTCAGATCCTCAAGTGTGGATGCTGACCTGAGATGACTGCGATGCACATCTGTCACAAAGGCAGGCTCCTGCCAGTAAAGTCCCAAAAGGGGTCTCCTGCCAGCCAAGTGTCCACCACCCCAGGCCTCGCTGGGGATAATTCTCCCCTGCAGTCACCAGGGAGGATAAAATTTTCCAGTCAACACTATGTTCCAGAAAGTTGCAGTCCAGTCTACCTTGCTTCTTCTTAGAGGTAGTCAGTCTAAGGAGGGTCCCTATAACTCCAGCCCTGTGCAGGGGGTTCTTAGCACAAAAGGGAAGACCAAGGGAGCTGGGTTTACAGAGCAGGCCCAGCACTTGTCTTAGCCCTCACGCCAAGCACTGTCATCTGGTCACTTCTTCCTTCTCCAGCCCAAGGGATAGCCTTGTTCAAACTCCCCTCCTCAAATACCCAGGAAACTTCTGGCCTCAGCCTAGGCCAAATTCCTTATTGTTCTGGGTCCAGCCTTTCCGTCCTAGATAAACTTGATCCCTCCTTCTGCCAGCTCAATAAGCTGACAGGATTTATGTTCAATTCTTACATTCAGCCCCTTATTCAGTCTCCCTAGCTGCCGGCTTCTTCTTCTCTTTAAGATTTCCTTGCAAATCCTTGTTGATTAATCCCTGATTGATGTCTCACTAATCTACTGATGATTTCTTCCACATAGGCTAGTTTTGCCTCTTAGTTGTCTGATCCCCAAAGAACTTCTCAATGTACCAACCACCTCACAGTTCTTGAATGTTTTCAATAGATGTCTTTCTCAAACTTTAATATGCAGGCGGATCACCTGGGAATACGCATTCTGATTTAGGAGGGTCTGGGGTGGGACCTGAGATTCTACCTTTCTGACAAGCTCCCAGGTGTTGCTGATGCTGCTGGTCCATGGACCACACTCTGAATAGCAAAGTTTTACAGGATGAGTAGCTTGTAATTGTCTCCCATCCTGCTCCCTCTGCTCCAGTTTCTTTATAGTCTCATTTTTCTACTTTAAACATAGGACTAGAGAAAGTAATCTATCTGCAGTGAATTTAGATTTAATTTTCTTGCTTATAGTCAGATTGACCTCTCCAAACCAGCTTCAAATTGGTAAAAATCTGAGATGGGGTATTGGCATCCCACACACAGGTTTCTATCATTTCCTTTGCATTATTTTCTCAGAACTCTATTGAAAATGTTGTGTGCATAAGACGTGGTGCATTATATAAAGAAAAGAAAGGTGAACTATAGAAAGCTTTTAACAAGCAAGCTTCCTCCAACACTGGACAGCACGGTAGCAGAAGATCCCAAAGTTTGGCATCAGAGAGGCCAAATTCCTCAGACCCTGGGCCATTGGCTGGCTGATCTCACACACTCTGGTCCCAAAACCTCTATCACCCAATATCTAATCCCATTCCTCTCTTGCATTAGCAATTAATAAGTAAAAAGGAGCCAATTGCTATAACGCCTGATTTTGAAAAAAAATCATATTTTCCACTTGTACTTAAGATTTGAAGACAACATTTATTGCTTGTATCATTTACATTTTAAATGCAGATTTCTTTATTTTTACACTAGGTAAGTGAATTGAGTGAATCAATTCTCTAAAGTTTTGGAATGTCACGATGGCAACATTTGAGGATGAGGAAAATGGTTATTTTTAAACATATATCCTAGGTCTTTCCTATTGGTAAAGCCTTTTACTTATTCCTCAGGTTCCCCCTTCAAACCATTGCTCAATGTCCCTGCTTTCATAGCCAAACTCTTAGAATGATCTATACTTTTTCAGAGGCATCTTCATCCCCACTTTCTCCTTAAGTGCCTGAAGTGGGCTTCTGTTTTCACAATTTTACTGAACTTGCACTTTCAGAGACATAGGCCACCTCTCAGTCTCTGGGTCTAATGATTCCTCAGTCTGTTTGCTTTCCCTCTCTGACCATGTGACGCTATCAGCCTCACCCTTTCTTCCCTTGGCTTCCTGACAATTGGGGTAAGCTGATTCACCCACCTAGCTGAGCCCATCGAAATCTTATTTGCTGTCTGCTTTTCCTCCACCCACCCCAACTGCACATGCCAAGGCAGAGACCTATGTCCAGGACTGTTCTGTGTCTTCCCTCCCCCCCTCCCTTGAAGAGCTTATCTATTCACATGGCTTTAACTATTCACACTAGGCAACTGTTCATCAAACCTCCAACCTTTAATGCTGATCTCTCTTTGCAGCTCTAGTCCCCCACGTCTAATTGCCTGTTCCACTCTTCTACCGTTACCTCCAAACTCTTCCTTCTACCCAAGGAAGGTTTCTCTGTTTCTATTTGTAGCAAATGTGACTTAGCAATCGTGAACTCAAGAGGTCAAGAAATATTGTATTTATTATTTTTTTTAAATCCATATGAATCTAACTCTAGAATTCCATTCCCCCAAGCCGGCAGGAAATTCAGTCTCATTTGTTATAGGGCGTAAACACCCCTCAAAGGTTATGTATGCCAAGATCCCTCCTAGTTTTTTGAGCACTGCTCAAGCATTAAGGAAACTTCAGGTGACCGTCAAGATGCTCTTCATCCCAACTCACATTGCTCCTTAACCTCTAACCACTCTGTTACTTCCACGTCATACTTGAGGCCCAGGAATTTTTTTTTTAACCAAAAAAGATATCTTTAGCTCTTCCTCTTAACCATCCCCTTTTTTCCCATCCTGAAGACTTTCTATCCTAAAGGCATTTCATGGGGCAGAGGAAGGTTGGATTCTGTGTGCGGTGGTGGTGGTGAGGAGCCATCATGCCCCACAGCAAAATGTCAGAGGCCAAGAATGACAAGGGCATCCTCAGAGGAGGGTGCCCACTGGGGTGGCTGGCATGAAAAGTCAAGCTTTCAGGAGGCTTAAGGAAGGTGTTCACACGAGAGGAAAACCTAAGGTGTCTGAGCCCAAGCAGTGTCAGGAAGGAGAAAACTAAAACGACCCTGTGGGGTTGGATTGGAATCAGAGGCAACGGTGGGAGCTCATGATTTTATGTATATACATATGGTACCTGTGCAGAGTTCCTGGCTCTGTCCAGTGACTGGGCCTGGGAGCAACAACATCCCAACAGCAGTGAGCAACTATAGTGCCCAGATCTTGGATTCTAAGTACCTTTTTCCACTAAAACAAGCCAGGGCTACCAGCCAACTAGCAATAGAAGGAAACCTCCTCAAGCTTATAAAAAGAATCTACCAAAAAAACCTAGATAACAGTATACTTAATGGGGAAAACTAATTACAAGGATGTCTACTCTCACTACTTCTTTTTAACATTTATAATATAGATACACCTTTTTTTTTTTTTGTAGATTATGATGTTTTGACATCTTAAAAAACTAGTTCTGGCCATAAGAGACTGCCCCTGCTGGGGCTAGCCAATTCTCAGAGGTAACAAAAGGCTCAGTTGGAAGCATGTGTTTGATATGCAAACTAACCAATTCAGAGCCAAACCTCCTTTATCTGGCTGGCACTCAGGAGGCACTATTCCTTGGCCTTAATCATCCCAGGGTCAGGTACCAGGCAATTAGAGACATCCCCCCACTCCCTCCCCATAGCCCAAAGTCCGCAGAAATTATTCAAATGAACCAATCTTAAACTGTTCACTCCTCTCTATCTTGTCTTTCCTGCAGGAACCCCAATAAAAGCTCTGGCCTTGGCTTTCTCCTCCCTCCCGCTTTCTGCCTCCCCACCACCTGGGGCTTCCCCATGTGGCTCTGCATGGTGTGCTGTGCCTCCTGTTTCTAGAGCCTGTGAATATAATAAACTTTTGTTTTTCTGAGCCTCTCCTCTGTTCCTTTTGTGGCTGCATCTGACTGCCCATCACATAAAAGAGCCAGAATACATTGTATTGGGAGTTCTACCCAGTGCCATCAGGCAAGAAAAAGAAATAAATAGCCTCTAGATATTTTACAATGAAGAAATAAATATTCACAGATGACGGGGTTGTCTGTGTGTAATCCTGTACACAGGATTTGCAAGGTTGCCTAAACAATTGGAAGTTGAAATTCCAAAAGCAAAACCATTTGTAATAGCATTAGAAAGATGGAATACTTAGGGCTAAATATGACAAAAGATGTGCAAGGCATGTACACTAAAAACTACAAAACATTGCTGAAAAAAAATTAAAGAGGGCCCAAATAATTGGACCATTGATCTGATATTGTTAAGATGTCAATTCTCCCCAAATTTATCTATAGAGTCAATGCAGTCCAATAGAAATCACAGCTGGGCTTTCATTTTCGTAGAAATTAACAAGCTGATTCTAAAATTCATAGTGAAATACCAAAAACCTAGAATTCTGAAACCACCTTGAAAAAAAACAAAAGAATAAAGTTGAAGGACTTACAGTACCAGACCTCAAGACTTATTTTGAAGTTATAGGAATCAAGATAGTGTGTACTAGCATAAAGATACAAATAAATCAATAGAACAAAATAGAAAATACAGAAATAAACCTCTATGTATGTGATAGTTGATGCTCCACAAAGCTGCAACAAATGCTGCTAGAACAATTAGGTATCTGTATGCAAAAATAAATAAATAAATAAATAAATAAATAAATAAATAAATAATATAAAAAACAAAAAAGACCAAAAATACCACACCTTCAATCCATAGCTTGTACCATACAAGTATATAAAAATTAACCAAAAAATGGATCCTAGACGTATATACGAAACTTAAAGCTATACAATGCGCAGGAAAAAACAGGAGAAAATTTTTGTGACTTCAGCTTAGACTAAGATTTCGTAGTTACAACACCAAAAGCACAGTCCACAAAAGAACACATTGATAAATTGGAGTTTACCAAATTAAGAACTATTCTTTGAATGACATTGATAAGCTAACAAAAAGAGAACGCACAGACTGGAGAAAATGTTTGCAAATCACATATCTGATGAATGACTTCTAACTAGAATTTATAAAAACATTTTCAGACCTCAAGGGTAAAAAATCATGACATACCTATGCAATGGAATACTGCTCAGCAATAAAAAGGAATGAACTATGGATATAACAACATAAATGGATGTCTATATAATTATGACGAATGAAAAAAGCAACTCAAAGAAGAGTTCATACTGTATGCTTATAATTCTTTACACCTCTATAAAATGGAAATGAACTAATAGGGACTAAAAGCAGATCATTAGTTGCCAGAGTGGGGGTGGAAGTTGGAGAGAGGTAAAAAGTGATTACAGAGAAGCATGAGGACAATTTGGGGGATGATAGATACATTCATTCTCTTCATTACAACGATGGTTTCAAGGATGTATACATATGTCAAAACATCAAAGTGTTCACTTCAAACTTATGCAGTTAGTTATATCTCAATAAAGCTGTTAAAATGATTTAAAAATATTTTGTGTGAAATATTTCAGAAATTCAAACACGAAGGATCACATAACAAACATCTGTGAATCCACCATTAAGTTTTAACAAATCTTAACATAGAACCTTTCACATTTTTTTGAAAGAAATTAATAATTGCAGATACAGTGGATGCTTCAATGACCGCTTCCTAATCCCCTCCTGGTCCCCTTAAGTGCAATCACTATTCTGACTTTAATGATTGTGATGCCCATGCCAGCTTCACCCTTTTGCTTTGCATGTATGCCCACAAATAATACAGAATATGCTTTGGTATGGTTTGCATATCGGAAATCCTTATGTAAATCGCAATTTCCTCCTGAAACTTGTTCTTTATATTCAACATTGTGTTTTTTTAAATCTATCCATGTTGCTCCAGTTCGTTCGTTTAGAGGTCTACTTTGTGAATATACACTATATACTACAATATTTAAACATTCTCCTCTTGGGTTTTAAGCTCTTTCCAAATTTTCCACTCTTACAGACAATGTTGCTCTTTGACACTTTTGCACCTATCACCTTTGTAGGGTGTATACCGAGGGGATTTCTGGGAATCTTCAGCTTTACTAGATGTAGGCAAACTGCTCACCAAAGTGGGTTACACTCACACAGCAATTAGCACTCTTATTGCTCCTCATCCTTACCCACACTTGGTTCCGTCACACTTTTAAATGTGAGGCATGGGTATCTTGAACTCTTCTGGAGGGACCTAGCTTCTGATTTCTCAAGGTACATATTGCAATCATCCCCTCTGAGGCTAGCCATTTCCTGGAGGGTGGCCACTGAGTTGAACTGGGTGTATCCTTTTTCTAGTCCTTTAGAATTCACTTCTGCTGCCCACTCTCTCCCTGACCTGGAAGGAAATCCTGTCTCTGCTATTATTGCTCTTCGTTCTAGGATAGCCAACATCATCTGTTTGTGAGTTTCAGCTTTATAAAAGACAAGGAGAGCTGACAGCTCTTCAGGCAAAAATCCTTCAAGCAAAGAAGTATGAAAAGCCTGCCTACTTTGTGGGGGTTGGGGGTGGCAAGGTTAGTTAGGAAAAACTCAAGAAACAAAGTGCAAATTGATATCTACAAAACTATCCTGCCCATGTGAGTGGTCCCATTCTCCTTATCACCCAAACCTATGTAATTCACTGGTAACCATTTATATAGTTTTCACACACAGCTATCATGTTCTGCCAATTCTTTTTTTTAATATTTTATTGAGGAATTGGGGAAAGGGAACAGTGTTAGGGAATTGGGGATGTTCTGTCAATTCTTCATTCAAAATCCCTTTCATAGTCTGCATTTACCCCAGTCCAGACCTTTATCTCACAGTGAGTTTCTGGCTCTCTTCTCCCTTCCCAATCTACTCCACCCACCCCTGATCCTTTCTGCAAATGAGTACCAGGGTAATTTTTTTATAGGGTTACTTTAAACATTTCAGTGTCCTGCTTATAGGCTATTCAAGGCTCCCTATTTCCTGTAAGACAAGGTTCAGATTACTTAACCTGGCAGCCAAGGCCTTTTCCAATTCAGTCCTACCTAGACATAACTCCATTTCCTTTTGATGTAATGAGCCCTCTGCTCCTTCCTCTTCTGAATGGCTGTCACTTTCAGCTGCTTCTCCTTTTTGACTGATACTTCCCTTGTTTGAGGCTTAACCCTAACCTTTTCTATTCCACCAGACTTTCAACTCTAGGTCACCACTGACTTTTCCCTTTTGGAATTCGAACTGTTTATTTTATCCATGCCAAACATTTGCGCAGTCAACGCAGCTTACTTTATGAAAATTCTATTTTGCTATTTAACTTTCCACATAGGCATTTACATTTCTCTCTCCATTAAGGCTACTGCTTTCCTACATACGTTGCATAGACGTTAGTTCCTCCAGCCACTCAAACCAAAGAGCTAATTGTGTTCAAATAATTTTGGGAAAGGCTGCATGCCATGCCCCTTTCTAGAAGATTCACATTGCACAGTAGCATGTTAAAAGATCTAAAAAGTCTTATGCCAATGAAACTGCTTAATTTCAGATTAATTTTTTTGCTTAATTTCTTTTCTGATTCTGAATTATCAAGAAAAGCTTTTTTTTTTTTTGTCTTGTAACAATATTAATCTTCCTGAGAATTTAGTGCTCCTCAGAGGAGACTTTGGGAAGCATGAAATTAGATTACAAACTCCTTACCCATCATTGTAGCCCTACCACGGCACCTAGCCCAGTGCCCTAGCACTTAGTAGGTGCTCAGGAAGTCGTCGAGAGTTTGATGAATAATGTTTTACTCACTGATATAAACTCCTCTAAGAGTTTCTTTCTGTGCAGCCTTGAGAATGCTGTAAAACAAATAAATAAGCTTGCTTCCACTTCTTATTAAATTTATTGGCAGTACATTCTGAAACTAATGGGATTTCTAAGTCCTCTATATGTTTCTGTGCCTGGCTGAGAAAGATAGTCTGCGCTCCTCCACAGTGGGAACATAACACGTTCACAAAATTTTCCACTTCTAGTACACCAGAGCCAGGCTTTGCTCATTGTTATTTAAATGTCTGCCTTATCATTTTATTTCACTTAGAGAAATGAGTCAGAGAGAGGCTCAGGAGCCGTCTGGACTCCCGCAAAGGAACGGACCCAGGACTTCCACACAGATGAGTCCTATTTTGAGGTCTAATTTTTTTTTTTACATGTGTGGGTTTGGATGCACTTTCACCAGCATGTTGGATAGAAAAGCCAATGATTTGAATGTGAATCTAAGATAGCAAAAGAAAAATAACTACAATTATTTCAACAGCCAAAGTTGTGGTAGAGTTACTAGTAATTTGAAGCCAAAGTTTGATGTTGGGATTCAAAATCATAGGAGATTTTAGAGAGAACTGACAATAAGTTAGTGATATATATATTTTTTTTTAGTGAGGACTTCTTTTCTTTAATTGCTTTTAATAGGTAATATAAATGTAAATAATATATCATATATATTATAGTATACATATTATTACATTATACAATATATATCACTTATATACTATAGATTTTATGTGTGTATATATATCACAAAAATTCAGCATATACAATTGAGTATATAGCAAAAAGCTAACCCCCTTCCATCTCTGATTCCCACTCAGCCAGCCCTCCCCTGAAGCACCCCTTTTTAAAAGATGCTTTTCGTACCTTCTAGAGATAGTATATGCATATATAAGTATACACGACTCATATTTATGGAATCCCAAATGTTATACTATTTACACTTTTTAGCCTTGCCTCATCCACTTAATATACGAGTATATTAGAGATGTGTCCATTTCAGCGCATAGAGAGCTGCTTCTTTCTAATGATTTCAAGGCGTTTCGTTGTTTGGGAGTACCATCAATTATTTTACTTCCATATTGTTGAACATTTAGTTTATTTCCAATCCTTTGCTATTTTAAATGATGCTTAGTGAATATTGTTACATACATGTCTTTCACAAATGTGTGAATAAATGTGTAATTCTTAGATTTAGAAATTTGAGAATGACGAGGCATACATATTTTAAATTTTAATGGATCCTGCCAATTTGCTCTCCTTGGCAGTCATGCCAATTTAAAATACCACCACCAATGTATGATAGTGCCATTTCCCAATACCTTTGTCTACACAGCATATTATCCAAATTTCTTTTTTTTTTAGATTTTTTATTTTATTTTATTTTATTGGGGAATTGGGGGGATGGGAACAGCACTGGGGAATTGGGGAAGGGGAACAGACAAGTTGCTGTTGTTTTGTTCTTCAATCTAGTTGTGGAGGACGTTACTTCACTGGCCCAAGTTGGCACCATCATTGCGCTCTTCCCGGGTGAGGCAAATCAGTCACCAGCTTCTGGATGGCCGCTCATGCTGGCTGCTGGCTACATACAGTAGCCCGTGACAACCCACTGCCACAGGGGCTGCAGCCTCCGCCGTCGCCGGCGACTCAAGGCAGCCCAGCTCCAGGTTGAGCTGTTGTTCAGCATCTTAGCTGTGGAGGGCAGTGTCACTGGCCCTCATATGTGGGATCCGAACCGGGGCCCTCTGGCATCCCAAGCCAGTTCTTAACCATCGCGCCACTTGGCTGGCCCTATCCAAATTTCTTTTTAAGTTTTTTCAGTATTATAGGTGAAAAGCATTGTCATAACCTGGATTTCTCACATAAGTGAAGTAAAACAAAGCATTCTTTTTCAGTGAAAAACCTATAATATTTCCTTTTCTATGAATTGTGCACATTCTTCGTGCATGTTCCACTGGGGTATTGTCTTATCATTGACTCATGAGAATCCTTTATGTACTGTGTGTGGCACATGTTGAAATAATTGACTTTAATGCCAGTACTAGTTCCTGGAAGAGACATTAGACCATATCTTTTCTAATATGTCATTCTCTTCAACCCTGACTTTTTTCGGATACGTTAGACGACTGCAGAGAGGACTGGTTTCCTTCCTTCTACTTCAGCCTTATGAAAATTTTCCCACCAACACAAGACCACACTTACACATCAGTACATTCTGTATCATCTTTTGAAACTTAGCCAGTAGATGTAATAGATTTTTTTTTGGAAGTGGTATATTCTCATGACTTGTGTATGCTCCAGCAGAAGTAGTGTCTATCTGCCATGGCTGGTGAGATTTTTTTCAAGAACGACCTTCCCATTCCCTCTAAATCAGGTTACAAATTAGCCAGCCAAGAGTCAAATGCAGCCACAATGTGTTTTACTTGGCCTGCATGGTATTTAGAACAGAATTTGAATTAGTCACCCACATTAAAGACAGTGGGTAATTTTACAGGAACATCTAGATTTCTGACTTCTCTTGAAAAGTCACAAGATCTGGCAACATTGCATTTCCACATGACAACAACTGACTGGAGCTTGTGGGTATCTGCCTCTTGCGTAGACCACGTGTCTCTTGTATTCTGAAACCATGCCTGCTTCACTATTTATGTCACCTGCCGGGCTCCTGGAGGTGTTTGCCTTTGTAACTTCTGATTGCCTGCCCCCAGAGTTTTCCTCTCTCCCCCTCAATCAAAAGGGGAAAAAAAATCCCCCTCAAGTGCCTTGTCTCACTCAGCCTCAGGTCTTTCCCACTTTTCCACTCCAGCCTTCCTCCCATTTCTTCTTTGAAAAACTATTTCCCTACAGGCCCCTGGAGAATTTATTTGCACTTCGTATCAAGCCCTCACGTTTCCCCTTTCAGCGTTTCCCTTAGTGATGCAGTCTGTTCCCTAGAATGACTTCCAAAAGAATTTGGGAAGATAAAAGACTGCTCTACTAGGGCATGCATTTTAAAACACAGTTAAACAGACTTTAGCAAAGTTTTGAGAAAGACGACTAAAAGCACATTTCCGAGGCTTCCTCTGGGTACTAATGGATGCTTGAACACAAAATATTTTCTAGGATGGCATATATTAATTGACCCAGGATTAGTTGGCTCCTTTCCATCCTTACTGCTTCTCAGAGTTCAGCGTCTGCCTGAACTGCCTCAGCTTCATAACTAGTCTCTATTCTTCAATTCTTTTCTCCAGACATAGTTTCCTAAAGTATAAATCTGATTTCATCAACCCCCACCCCTCTTAAAAACCTTCAGTCGTCCCTGTTGCCTAAATGTGTCATTATCAACAAGGCTCCTGAAGTCCTTCATAATTGGGCCCTAGGACTTCATTTCCACCCAATTCATTTACCTTGTAGCCTTGTTACATCAGACTCTCTGCTAGTTCCTAAGCATACCAGTATTGCTGCATCCCCATGCCCATGCAAATGGTGCTCCCTTTCATTGCAAAGGCTATTCCTGCTCTTTTATAACCCAAGCTCCTACTCATACTTCAAGATATAGTGAATATTCATTAAATGTTTGGTGAATGAAAGAATCATTACCATCTTAACTTGTGTTAATTAGCATCAGTCCTTTGGTAGCTTCTAGAAAATATGTTGTTCCCCCCCCCCCTTTTAGCCAGTGGTATCTTAACTGTCAATTTCATTAAGTCACTATTTTCAATGGTTTCCAGTGACCTCAGTATAAGGACAGTCTCACATAATTCCTCAATATGGTCTACACTGCCCTTCATGATCTGATTCCTTGCCAACCATTCCAGCTTTAGGTGTTGTCAACTTGCAACTCTTCTCCAACCTCAAGGAAAGAGCCCTGAAAGAACCCTGCTCTCTAGGTCTTCACTCTGTGTGGAAGGTCTCCCTCTACCCCCTCCTCTTTTCAACGGCTGGGCACACAGGACAGCATGGAGAAGGCTTCCCGACCTCACCTGCCTTGGACTGAGTTAGGTGCCTCCTTCTAGCATGTGTTCCCATAGCTCTTAGACTGCTATATCTGCCTCTTCAGCTATCCCAGCCCCGCCCCCCGCTCTGCGTTCCTCGATGACAAGAATGGTCTTTTTCATCTTTTTATCCATGGTGGGAGCATAGTTTCTGACACAAACTATTAGGTTGTCGGAAAAGTCGTGACGTATTTTTCTATGCTTTTCGTTGCAAAAATGCGTCATGACTTTTCCGACAGCCCAAGAGATACTAAATAAATGTCTAAGGAATAAATAAAATTATGCCAAAGGGAAAGTAATCTGATGTATATAATTCACAGGACTGTGTGAATACTTAAGTTTCTTATTTGCATTAGAGAGAGGCTTTTTAAATTAATATTTGCAATAGTCAGCATATTCAGGAAAACAGAAACCAAGCTATGTATTTCAAACAGAGGAGATTCAATACAGGAAATTGTTTCACAGGTGTAGGAAGGCTGGAAGAGCAAAACGGGAAGTCGAAGCAATCTAGTTATTAATAATTGTGGGAAGAAGCTGAGGTATAACAGTTATTTCCCTGGGGATACTTGTGCTAATTGATTGATGAAGATTCAGCAGCAAATGTTATGGACACAATCTGCCTTTGCTGTGGTTTCAGCCTATCAGGGAGGAGACACACTAAAGTGATATTAACAAGTGTATTGATAGAGTGCATATGGGGAGCTCCAGGACCACAGAGCTGGGGGCTTAATTTAGTCTGGGTTAGTGGTCCCCAAAGTGTGTTCTGCAGCACTATCAGAATTACCTACCAATGTTTAAATTACTCCCATCCCAAACTTATTGAATCAGAATTAGGTGGAGGGGGACAGAGATGAGAAGAAGGAATCTATTGGGTTGTTGGAAAATTCATGACTCATGTTTGTGACAGATGGCACTAGTTCATTTTTGGAAGTACTAGAGTCATTTGCATCTATGTTATTGCTATGTCATTTGACAGCTGATAGTTCTAGCTTGATTCAAAACAAAAATTGAGCGATTTGCTTGAGTTTTGGAGATTTTACAAGTTAAGATGGAAGACCAAACTGTGCATCTTTGCCATATTTTACTGTTTTACTTCCATAAAGGGAAGAACATGCATCAAGCTTGTGAAAAGTTGCATAAAGCTTACGGTCACAATGTTCTACAAGAATGTCAGTGCCAACGATGGCTCATGAAATTCCGTGCTGGTGATTTTGATCTCAATGATGCACCTAAGTCAGGGAGGCCCACCGAGGTTGATGACAACAAAATAAAGGCACTGATTGAGTCAAACCCACGTTACACAACACGAGAGATTGCAGAAACATTGAACATCCATCATTCAAGCGTTCACAACCTCCTGAAGAAACTGGGATACGTAAGCAAGCTCGATATTTGGGTTTTGCATGCACTCAAAGAAGTTCATTTGACGACATGTATAAACATCTGTAATATGCTCATTAAATATGAGGAAAACGATCCTTTTTGAAACAACTGATAACTGGTGGTGAGAAGTGGATTGTTTACAACAATGTGGTGCACAAACGGTCTTGGTCCCGATATGATGATTCGCCTCAAATGACATCGAAAGCAGACATTCATCAGAGGAAGGTTATGTTCTCAGTGTGGTGGGATTTTAAAGGTGTCGTGTTTTTCGAGCTCCTACCAAGGAACCAAACAATCAATTCAAATGTGTACTGTCAGCAATTGGACAGTTTGAATGAATCCATCATCCAGAAATGTCCAGAGCTTGTTAATTGTAAAAGAGTCGTGTTCCATCATGACAACGCGAGACCACACACAATTTTGATCACCCGTCAAAAATTATTGAAGCTTGGATGGGATGTGTTGCCACACCCACCATACTCGCCTGACCTTGCGCCATCAGACTTCCACTTGTTTTGCTCTCTTCTAAACTCCTTGCGTGGTATGACGTTCAATTCAGATGAAGCTGTAAATCAGCACTTTGTTCCGTTTTTCGCAAAGAAAGACAGGTCCTTCTATGAACGAGGAATTATGAAGCTCACTGAAAGATGGCAGAAGGTTATCGAACAAAATGGGCAGTATATCATTGATTGATCTTTGTTCTTTATATAAATAAATGACCTTTGAGAAACGTAGACAAAATACGTCATGACTTTTCCAACAACCCAATATATTTTTTAAAAAACTCTCCCAGTGATTCTTATGCATACCAAAGTTTGAGAGGCCCTGCTAAAAAGGTCTGCATGGCCTAGATAAGAAAATAACATTTACTTTGAGACTGGAAGAATGAGTATGAGTAGGTACGATGCAAGAGGGATGGGAAAAGATTATTCTAGGCCAAAAAAACAGTATGTGCCAAGATCTAGAGTCATAGAAAGCCATAGTTATGGCAGAAACCAGTAAGTACCGTAATATGTGGGAAACAGAGTAGTTTGAGATGAAGAATCAAAGAAAGAACAAAGAGAAATTTGAAGGGGGCAGAACTGGCCCCTATGAGCTATAATAAAAATAAGATGTTGAAATAATAAGACTAAGTTTGAGTGACTAATCTTACAGTAGCCTGGTTATAAAAGCAACTTCATAATTTATAGAGAATTGAAACCAGTGAAACTTCTCTAAAGAAAATGAGGACCCCAATTAAGCCCCAGTGAACATTTGTGTTGTCTGCATAATGAGAAGAACTGCCAACCAAACTCATTCCCATTCTCTTTGCCCCGGAAGGAGATATGTTGAACCTAAATAATTTAGTCCAGTCTGGAGTTCTTCCCGGCCTTTCTAGGAAGCATCTGTTAATAGGTGACCCAATTCCTTCTTCCATACTCTTTGGGGCCTGGGTGGAAAGTCTGTTCTGCACAACAGGGCCCAGTTGACTTGCCAGTGAGAAGGCAAGTCTCTCTCAATGAGGATGCAGACCATTCATCACTGAGATAGTCTATGTGCCTGATTTAACAGATGCATGAGCCAAAGATCTGGTGTGCCTGCAGCTCATACTGGGAAAAGAAAGGGAATTGTGACCAGACAACTACTCATGATAACTGGATTTTTTTTTTAATATATATATATAAGACTGGGTGGCAATGACATCTCTGACCATTCAGTGGTGCTACTTTAGACTAAAAAACAGGGTTGGGATCTTGCATGGGGAGGAAAGATAAGTTCAGGGAGTGAGATTTCTCCCTATAAATAAGGGGTGGTGGGTAAAGATTTAGATAAGACCTAAGGAAGAATGTGCTTGGGGAGGAGCCTAAAACCTGAGTGCAAGTGAGCTAAGTGAGCAGTGGAAGAGAACCAGAGAGAGCCCCTTGTCCCAGAGAAAGACTTAATGCTTCAGGTATCTCCTGTGAAACTCAAGAAACTTAAAGTTGGTGAGACCTTTAACTTTATTAAATGGAACGATCTATGTCAGAAGGGAATTAGAATGGAGGGAATCCTCACCTGTAATTCCCGTCTGAAGTGGACTCAATGTTCAGAACCTTCATGTGTTTGTATCTGCAAAGCCTGGTGTGGAGACTGAAAAGGCACTGCCCATCCATATCCTCACTGGACCCCGGGGAGAGGGTGCACCTCGTTATGCCTCTTTCCCCAGTGGATTCTGACTGGAAGTGCTGAATAAGCCGCACATTTGGAAAAGAGGTGCCTGGCAGAGCTCGTCGATGGAGCACTCCAGAGCGGGCAAACTCAAGGACAGTGTGAATCCAAACCTTTTTTTTTTTTTTTAGATTTTTTTTTTATTGGGGAATTGGGGGGATGGGAACAGTGCTGGGGAATTGGAGGAAGGGGAACAGACAAGTTGCTGTCGTTTTGTTCTTCAGTCTAGTTGTGGAGGACGTTGCTTCACTGGCCCAAGTTGGCACCATCATTGCGCTCTTCCCAGGCGAGGCAGATCAGTCACCGGCTTCTGGACGGCCGCTCACTGCGGCTGCTGGCCGCTCACGCTGGCTGCTGGCTACTCACGCTGGCTGCTGGCTACACACGGTAGCCCATGGCAACCCACTGCCACAGGGTCTTCAGCCTACGCCGTTGACGGCGACCCACAGCAGCCCAGCTCCAGGCTGAGCTGTTGTTCAGCATCTTAGCTGTGGAGGGCAGTGTCACTGGCCCTCATATGTGGGATCCGAACCGGGGACCTCTGGCGTCCCAAGCCAGCTCTTAACCATCGCACCACTCGGCCGGCCCAATCCAAACCTTTTTTTAACCCAAAGCTTGGACAAGCGGTCTCCTGAAAGACAACAGCGGAGGTTGGATAACCTGGTAACAACTGACTGCCTTGTCTCTAAGAAGAGGACTCATGGCAACCCAGACCAACACAGATCATACAACCCCTGAGGCTTGGGGCTTGAATTAGTACCTCATATCTCCTCCTTAGTGCTCACTGTCTCGCCAGTTGGTCAGCACCCCTAACTGAGCTCTCTATGTGCCCAGAGCAGCGGGGGACATCCAAGGCTCCGTAAAGCGACACAAGGAGAAGCATTAGCTACTGTGGGAAACCTGCCCACAGGCCTCATGGTTTGTGGCTGTTTTGTTTTTAATCAGTGACTTTCCCTGGGGCAGTCCCCTTGGTAGATTCCAGAACCTGCTCATTTTTTTACTGCTCTCCCCACCCCCTTCAGGGGCAGATTCTTTCCCCGTAAGTAGGGTTGTCAGGACACTCCACTAACTTTAAATTTCAGATAAACAATGAATAACTTTTTAGTATAGGTGTGTCCCAAATATTCCAAAAATTTCAAATTTAACAAGGCATCCTGTATTTTGATTGGCTAAACCCTAACCCCCTAAGGGAGCAGACGCCCGATTCTTGTAAAAGCTGGTTTTGGTCTTTTCTCCTACTTTGAGATTGCCCAGTGATCACTGATTTTATTACACACGAACACTTTCTACATGGTTTTTTAAGGAAATGGGAGAGAAGTAAGCAACTATTTCTCAATTCTATCAGCACATTTTTTGTTCTTACCTCATACTGCAGGCAGTTTAGAAAGGAAATCAGGAAGAGAAATGCAGGATTATTAGTTCTTGGTGGAACCTCTCCCCCCCCCACTCTCCCCTTTACTCCCCCCACCTCAAGTCTTAACTCTGCAGTATTGGAATGTAAACTAGAGGTGAACAAGGCGGGTACAGATGATACCAAGGTGATGTGATCTGCAACTGTCCAAGGAGAATTGTTTTACAGCCACCTCTCACACCACAAATCCTTGTGTTGGTTAGATGTGAGTGGGCTTTTTATAGCTCTAGCACTATACTTTCATTTTGAAAGCAACTTGCCCTTAGCCAGAGTGAGAGTTAAATAAATTAGCCCCCTCACACCAGATTATTAATGACTAAAACTCTCTGCCTGGAGACGTTTGAAACTTTGATGAGTGCAAACTGAAGAAACAGTCACTTATGTGCTGGCAAGCAATTTTCTACCTTATAGCAAGTGGAGATTTCAATAATCCTTTCAGGGTAGAATCTCCCTTTATTAGATCCACCAGCCGAGTATCTTTTTTTACACAAATGTAAAGCTTTATTTACCCAAATGTAAAGCAAGTATCGACGTACTTTGTCTTGTTGAAAGTGTAGTTACCATTAACCTGAATGTTGTATAGACTAGAAGCTCGTTGTTCTGTCTGGAACTGCAAATTGTTGTGTTTGCCTAAGTCAGAACTGCTTCTCTGCACACTTTCTTTTGTTCTGGGCATTGCTTACAGAAGCTGAGGATCTGGGTAGAGAAAACTGAAGGAAAACATGTGATCCAAATCTCATGCTAGAGGAACTGGAGGGAGTGTGGCACAGCTCCGCCCATACTGGGTCATAGCTGTCCCGAGCACCGTTATTTAAGACTGAACTACACAGAATGTGCTGTTAATGGACTCCTGTAACGACACAGCTGTCATGTTGAGGCATATAGGGCAAGGCCACCCCCTAGTGGTAGGGGTTGGGATTGCTCTTTCCGGAAGGAGAAATTCCACTGTCAGTCATCCCAAAGACATCAGGATTAGGTTAAATGCCAAATGAAGGTGGCTTAAACATATGGGTTTTTCTCTTTCTAAAAGAAAGTCTAGAAGTAGGCAGTCAGAGCTGTTAGGGTTGCTCCTTGGTTCCCAAGGACTCAGGTTTCCTTCTATTTTTCTGTTTAATTAGCCTTAATGAACGGCTTTTGTTCTTAGGGTCATAGGATGGCTACTTAGGTTCCAGCCATCATATCTACATCACAGCCTGGAAAGAAGAAAAGTGGAAGAGGAAAAAATAATGTATGTGAGTGTATGTGTTTTCAGGTGAGGCCTCCCAGCTGATTCTCCTTTAAACAGCCTTTCTGAAGTCCCCCAAACACTTTCAAAGCTGGCTGAGGGGTTGAGACATAGCCTTTTACCTGGGTACTTTGCCCCCCTAACTAAATGGGGGTTTTATTACTAAGGAGCAGGAGAATGAATATTGGGGGCAGTAGGAATCTCTGCCTCTCTGGGAAGCAGGCCTGACACTACGAGGGACAGGGAAGTCCTTTCTCTCTTAAAGCCATTTGGTGACTGGGCCTGAACTTTCTGGTGGTGAGTGTAAGCTGGACTCGGCCACATGAAGCCAAGGCCAGGTACCAGGAACACTGAGAATGGCTCTGTGAGGTGTGCCAACAATGGAGATTACACTTGAGGTTGAACTTTCCTTCCATTATCCTTAAACCTTCCATGAAGTTTTGTTATTCTTCTGTTGGGTGCTGGGAAATTAAGATGGAGTGGGGAGGTATTCATGCCTAGAATCAGTGGTAGTAGAAAGGCTGTCTCCTTCCCTAAAACTAGGAAAGCGGTACCTGTTACCTGACAGAGGCTGGCTGCCCAGAGCTGCCAGAGGCCATCAGAGCCTCCCCGAGGTGTTTGGCAGTGGCTTGTGACTTGTGGCTTGGCAGCTGAAGCAGGGGCCCTGAGCACAAAAGCAGGTTAGGCGTATTCCTAAACACACCTTAGAATGACCTCCCTGGTTCGCCTTAGACTGAGGGTTTTCCTGGATCACAGGAATTTCAGAACTGAAATCAGGAAAGTTATGGGCAGAGTGAAATGAGTTTATCACCTTAATAATATATGTGAGAAAGCATCTTGTAGGAACCTCAGAATTTGCCTGGGGACACTTGGGTGCCTGCAATGCAGAGCTGGAGGCGCAGAGTCACTGGGGTCTTTTTTTTTTTTAACATGTATTATTTCTTAGAGTAGTTTTAGGTTCGTGGCAAAATTGAGAGGAAAGTGCAGAGATTTCCTATAGATCCCCTGCCCCAACGTATGTATAGCCTCCTCCATTATTAACACCTCACCAGAGGGAAGGGAACATTTGTTACAATTGATGAACCTACACTGACACATCATAATCACTCAAAGTCCATGGTTAACATTACTGTTCAAATTGGTGCTGTATAGCCTATGGTTTGGACAAAGGTATAATCATTATAGTATCATACTATAAGGTCACTGCCCTAAAAATCCTCTGTCCTCCACTTAGTCATCCCTCCCTCCCCCCAGTCCCTAGCAATCACTGATCTTTTAACTGTCTCCATAGTTGTGCCTTTTCTAGAATGTTATATAGTTGGAATCATACAGTATGTAGCCTTTTAAGGTTGGCTTCTTTCACTTAGTAATGTGCATTTAAGGTGCCTCCGTGTCTTTTCATGGCTTGATAGCTCATTTCTTTTTAGTGCTGAATAACATTTCATTGTCTGGATGGACCGCTGGGGTCTCATTTCTACTGGTATGAACTGTGGGAAATCAGTTTTGATGATGCCTGAAGTTTACAATT
The DNA here is from genome assembly GCF_001890085.2 of Hipposideros armiger. NCBI lineage: Eukaryota > Metazoa > Chordata > Mammalia > Chiroptera > Hipposideridae > Hipposideros > Hipposideros armiger. The sequence goes on along the minus strand of NW_017731392.1, from coordinate 734,303 downwards.
CCACAAACTCTACCTATAATTTACCCCTGTGTACATTGTGTCTGCGTTAGAGCACAGAAGAGCAACAATTAAACAGGTTGAAACAAACGTGACAATAAATAAATGAAAGAATAAATGGAGAAGTCCAAATCCCATAGCATCACATACAGACCTCTCAGAATCCAGCCTGTGCTTTTTCATCAACCTCATCTCCTACCTACCATGTTGCCTTCATTCCCTGCTAGGTCACCTTTTCTACTCTGTCATGTCCTGAGTGTATCACACTGTTTCCAATGTCTCTTCTTGGAATCCCTTCCCCCCATTCATGTGCCTAGTGAACCCCAACTCTTCCATCAAGTTGCAGCTTAGGAGTCATCTGTGCGGCGCCTTCCCTGGTCCCCCAGGCAGAGTAGAGTACTCCCTCTCTCCCTCCAGCCACCTGTGCTCTCTGGCGTGTCCCCGTCACACTGAGTCCCAGTGGCAGTTGGGTACAGGTCTGTCTCTCCCATTAGTTAATGAGCTCCCTGAGGCTAGGAAGCCCTTACCATGTAGCAATACTCCAGGCGCATGATACATATAACAGATACTTTATTAATGTTGGTTAAAAGAGTCAATCAGTGTGTGTGCATATATTTACTTATGTTCATATTTACTCTTTTTCTTTTTAGGGCATGAGAATATTGAATGCAATTCTCAGTTATATCCACTCTGTTCGGATTTATTTGTTAAAATACATAAATGGTTTATTTAAATACACTCACACACAAAGGATTCATTGGAAATATTGCCACTGAGAGTAACTAAAATTTATCAACATAACAAAAGAATTCACTAGAATATTATTACTGAAATAACTAAACCTACAGCATGGGCTGGACCACGCCATGTTTTCCTAACAGTTAACTTAAGCAGACATGTACAGCAAGCCTCCATTATTCATAGTGTATTTAGGTACAAGCTAGTGGTTGCTTCTCCTTCTGGAATTAGAAAAGTTTTGAAAGAGTTTGGCTAATGCATTAGATAAGACAGGGTAAGCTAGGGTTTGTTAAGAAAACAAATACACCAACAAAAACAAATCCCAAATCCCTTTAACATGATGGTTTACTGTCCACTTATGTCAATCTCCATGCAGTCTGTGCCATCTTATACCTATTGCCTCCAACCTCACTGAAAGATCCCTGAGCCACTTCACTCTGCCCACCTCCCATTGGTCAGAACCCTGTCACATGACCCCACTGGTGGCTAGGAAATGCAGGGGAGCCCATGCCTGGCTCATTATGGAAGAGACCCAGATCTTCAGGGAAGGAGATTCCAAGGTGCAGAGGAGCATGCTGAGCATCTCTGAGGGAATACTACTGGAGCTAGCATCTATGGATGGTAAGGAAACAGGATTGGGAAGAGTGACAGGTCAAGCCTCAGTCAGTCACCTCAGGAGCCTCAGCTGACTTTGTGGGGAGTTCTAAAGACAAGATAATGTCAGGGCTGTCCTGAGATGGAGCAAAAGGGCTGGACCTTTATACCCCTGCATCATTCAGTTTGGATCAGGCTGTCCTGGGAAGGGGTGTGACCCTGGCAGAGGTAGGTCAGTCACAGAGACTCCAGAGAGGACTGACATCTGAGGGCTGAGTGCCAGCAGCTGGGGAATAAGTCCTGCTCATGGCCCTGATGGGGCTTTGGGGAGCTCATCACAGCACCCCCACCGTGAGCACACCAGTCTCTTCTAAGCAGATATCTCGGCACAGATCACATTTGAATCCTCTTTCATCATCTTGGCTTTAAACCAATCACTGGCTTGACCTGTGAACTACACCAGTTGTCTCTGCTAGCAATTCCACTAAGCTTGGGGATAAAGCACATTCTTCATCCCTAACTGTGCTAGCTGTCCCTGCTGGCTACTACATAGATTTGGGCACTGCTGAACCACCCCCACCGCAAAAAAAAAAAAAAAAAAGGTTTGCAAAAATTCCTGCTGCCACCTTAACCAAAAGACAGCTTCTCCTCATCTGTGCTGGGTCTTGGCCAAGCTCACTATGAATCACGGCTATCTGTCTCTCTTTGAGCTGCCTCTGGCTACCGTGGGCCAGGACCCTTCCAAGGTAAATAGCCCTTCAATTTGGACTTCTTGTTGAGCATTATCAAACATCTACTCCTCCAGCAGTGAAAACCATACTTGATTTTTCTGTTTAACGATTTCATGCCCACTATACATTGGTTGCATTGGACACAGCATGGCCCTCTGAGAAACACCTGAGCAAATTCGGCATGTGTCTATTGGGTCTCCTGCAGGAGAGGATGTTGAACTAAATAAATCCTTATGTTCCAGAGGATGCTACTAGGACCCCCCACACACTTTTATTTGACCTAACCACATTCTTCCTATGGAGACAATAATAATGCCTGACATTTATTACAAAGCACTTTACACATGCTAACTTAATTTTCACAACTATCTTATGCAGAAGTACCATTATTTTTTCCTGATTTACATACAATAAAACCAAGGCACAGTTGAAGACACTTGCCCAAGGTCACATGAGGTAAAAATAGTAGAACCAGTGTTGAACCCCCGAGAGTCTGACCATGGAGTGTCTAGGCCCTTAACCACTATGTCATACTGTTTGTCAATGCCCAGGGTTTTTTAAAACTCAGGGTTCCAGGGGTTGGCTCCATAAATCAGCAAGGAATATTTGCACAGAACCACTCATAAGGGTCATTTAATGTACTAAAGTTCATGGCCTACATGAAAAGCCCAATAAGGAACAAAGCCCTAGCCATAACTCCTTTTACAAGCCAGAAAAATGAATTAAGTGTGGGTGAATTTTGGGAAGAGGATTCCCCATTTAAAAAAAAAACATTGAGCTAGTATTAAAAGATAAATGTATGGATTTTGTATTTTTAGCACGGGACGACTTATGAGCAACTAGTGTGAATACGTATTGTGGTTCCATGAAGCAATAAGGTAGAAAAATATATTTAGATTTGGAGGAGAGATAGCCACCACTATTTGTGGGTGTGGTGTGGTGGGGTGGGATAGGGCCATAAGAACGGAGCTGTCCCCTACCAACATGGAGCCTACTCAGTGTCTCTCCCAGACAAGACGCAGAGACATGTAGCTATGGCCCACCACCCTCACCACCTCCTTTTGGTCTACAGAGAGTCTCCGAGTTATAAGATGGCTTCCACTTTATTAAACAACCTGCTGATAATTGGGGAACACCTTATAAACCTGATCTAAATGTTGGACAAATGGCTCCTTCATCTTCAGGTGTGACAATGTGATGGACTTTCTCCACACCACATTACCTGGGACATGGGGCTGGAAGGAAGATTGGTGCCATGCTTATTTGACAGGAATTCTAACCTGTCACCTCGGCTTCAGCGTTAGGATACAAATAGCCATAATGAGGCCATCAACCAAGCTTAGCAAGTACTGCCTGGCAATGAAATGTGCTTGCTTGCAACAGGCCGGGTCTGGAGGTGATTTGGGCCTGACAGCTCGGCCTCCAAACTGCATTTTCCATGTGTCAGGAAAATGAACACCATGTCCACTGCACATGGTTTTAGCAATTAGACCTTTATTAATACCGCAGAGCAGCTGGAACTAGAAATAGTCTCAAGTACTCACATTCTTTCAACATACAAATTTCCAGAGTGGTGGCAGCTGCTGAGGCCAGATTTATTCATCTTGGGCCAAAATTCGCATACTCTTGTCCCCATGTTTTGGGCTTGAACTTTGTGGCTCTGACAAAATATGGCCGCAAAGCTCTGCTCTGAGAAATCAGACTCCCCTCATTAAAGTAAGTGTCTTCTCCCCATGTACCCCTCCATTGTCACTGGTTTGGGTTTAAGAAAGGAACTTCCCTTCCTGTGTTTGGGGTTTCTTTTCTCCCCCAATGGGAGTGTTGTAATTCCTAATTCTCTTACCCCTGTCCAACCTCCCCTGCAAGGTTTCTTCCTTGTGTACCTGTCTGTGCTGGCCTGGACTTCACATGAAGACTAGAATTGGTCCTAATATAACTGCCTACCCAGTGAGAACACTTCTGTGGCTTCTGCCTCAATTTCTCCTAGGCATGCCTTCACCTGTGGAGTGGCTTATTTTCATTATAGGACAATTCTGGGTATTTGCAAATTCTTCTTTGTGTTCAAGTTAGACCCACTCCTTCAGCTGGCCTCACCAGTTCTATCACAATTTATGTTCACATCATTGAATGAAACACTTATTTCTAGGCAGACAGACCTCCTGAGTCTCCTGATCCACTTAGACCAGGGATCGGCAAACTTTTGGGACAGAAGAGCCAATCCCATCCCTCACAACAATTGAAAAATTATTCAAGAGCCATAAACAAATAAAAACACCATTATGTGAATAATATCCTTTAAAAATTTTATAAATAAAACTACGGTAGTTTTATTTTCATTTTCAATTTTACTTCAGAGCCACATGTACGTACCCAAAGAGCCACATGTGGCTCACGAGCCACAGTTTGCCGACCCCTGATCTAGACTATTCATTTTCCCATATTGCTCCAGAGAAAGGGGGGAGGGATGGTAAAATTAACTAGTTCCTCTCCTTAACAAAGGATGAAGGACAACTATATCTTTCAGAAATGAGGTCCAATGTCTTCTCTTCCAGGAAGTGTCTTCAGTTAATTCATTTGTTTTTTCCACTTCTATGAATTCTGTCATATTAAGTACCATTAGGGATTAAATTGTGTTTTCACAAAAAAAGAAATGTAGTACCTCAGAACATGACCTTCTTTGCAGATAGTCTCTACAGAGGTAATCAAGTTAAAATGAGGTTTTAGAGAAGGCCCTACTCCCATAATACTCCTTATTAAAAGTGGAAATTTGGGTATAGCAACCCATGTAGAAGAAAGATGATGTGAAGAAACACAAGGAGAGAGGCTTGGAACAGATCTTGTCCTCACAGACCTCTGAAAGAACCAACCCTGCCCACATCTTGATTGCAGCCTTCTAGCTACCAGAACTGTGAAACAATAAATTTCTATTGTTTAAGCCACCCAGTTTGTAATACTTTATTACATCAGTTCTAGGAAACTAGTATAGGTACACTATAAGGCCTTTTGTTTTCTACAGTTTTTTTTCTTTGAAAGTTTTTTAAACTGAAAAGCATAAAGAACAAAATAAACCAGAAAAAAAATGGTTTACAGTCTCCCTGCTCAGAAAGCTCCTGCTGTTTTATATATATATAAAATCTCCTACCTTCTTAGAGGTAGGGTATAAATCTTAATTCAAGAGCAGGGGGACTGAGGCATGGCCAATGGTGGCAGTACCTCCTGGAACTGATTTAGTTCCCAGAGGAAGAAAAACTGGAAACAAAGGAGGAATTTTCATACACATAGGCTAGGAAATGTCCATCAAGAAGGACCAAAAATTTTGAAATTGTTGACTTTTAAGAATGTAGACTCAAAATATATGAACCACACAAATGACCAGAATCACAAAAAAATCTAGAAATCCACAATCATAGTGAGATATTTTAATGCAATGCTCAATATTAAATAGCTCAAGCAAACAAAGTAATTAGTAACCATATAAAAGATTTAAATAGCACATTTAATAACTTGAACATAGCATTTCCTGCATGTAACAAATGGAGAATATACAATGAACTTATTTTTGAATGACCACATACTTGACCATAGAGCAAGCATCTAAAAGTAACAAATGAATCAATATCATACAGACCACATTACTTTTCAAAATGCTGTTAAATTGGAAGCAAATCACAAAAATGTAACTTAAGAAAAGGAGCCATGTTTGGAAATTATATGAACACTTCAGAATTATTAATGGGTCAAAATAGAAATCATAATGGAAATTTAAGAATATCTGAAGCTGAATGATGAGGGAAAAACTGCATATCAAAATTGTGAGATATAGCTAAAGCAGTAGTACTTCAGAGGGAAAATAACAGATACACATACATACATATACATACAACTGAAAAGAAGAAAGTTTGAATATTAATGCATCTAATGAAAGAAGTTGGAGAAACTGTGTGAACTCAAGAAGAGACAAAGGAAAAAAGATAAGAGCAAAAATGAGTGAAATAGAAAACAAACAATTGAGATGGCCACCAAAGACAAAAGATCAGGAAAAAAAGAAAAATGGTACAAATGAGCCATACTGGGAAAGAAAAAATATAACAACTATAGATATAGTATAAATTTACAAAGTTATGAGACCACTATGTATGACTTCATTGTAATAACTTTGAAATTTTAGATGAAATTAAACACTTCTAGAAAATATAATTAAAAAAGAAATAGAAAAACTGAGTAGGCATATGGCTTTTTAAATATTTAATTAATAATTTAATGCAATAAAGAATACACTAAAAGGAATCAACAGCATATTAGATGAAACAGAAGATCAAATCAGCAATTTGCAAGACAAGGTAGCAGAGAACTCCCAGTTGGAACAACAAAAAGAATTTTAAAAAAAGTGAAGATAGTTTAAGGGACTTCTGGGACATCAAGCATAACAACATTCACATCATAGAAATGCCAGACGGAGAGGAGAAGGAGCAAGGGATTGAGAACCTCTTTGAAGAAACAATAACTGAAAATTTCCCTAACCTGGTGAAGGAAATAGACATACAAGCCCAGAAAGTGCAGAGAGTCCCAAACAAGATGAATCCAAAGAGGTACATCATAGTTAAAATGCCAAAGATTAAAGACAAAGAGAATCCTAAAAGAAACAAGAGAAAGACAACTAGTTACCTACAAGGAAGTTCCCATAAGATTGTCAGCTCATTTGTCAACAGAAACTTTGCAGGCCAGAAGGGATTGGCACAAAATATTCAAAGTGATGAAAGGCAAGGACCTACAACCAAGACTACTCTACCCAGCAAGTCTATCATTTAAAATTGAAGAGCTTTGCAGACAAGAAAAAGCTAAAGGAATTTATGACACCAAGCCAGTATTACAAGAAATGTTAAAGGGACTTCTTTAAGAAAAAAGGGGGAAACAAAGAAACAAAGAAAAAAATATGAGAATAACTGTACCTGTCAATAATCACAGTAAATGTAAATGGATTAAATGCTGCAATCAAAAGACATAGGGTAGCTGATTGGATAAGAAAACAAGATCCATGCATACGCTGTCTACAAGAGACACACCTCAGATCAAAAGACACACGCAGACTAAAAGTAAAGGGATGGGAAAAGATATTTCATGTAAATGTAATTGAAAAACATCTAGGTAGCAATACTTCTATCAGTCAAAATAAACTTCAAAATGAAGTCTATAATAAGAGACAAAGAAGGACATTACATAATGATAAAAGGATCAATCCAACAAGAGGATATAACCCTAGTAACATAACTAGTGCATTATGCACCCAACATAGGAGCACCTAAATATATAAAGCAAATATTGACTAGCATAAAGGGAGAGATCAACAGTAATACAATCATAGTAGGGGACTTTAACACTCCATTGACACCAATGAACAGGTCTTCCAGACAGAAAAACAACAAGGAAAGAGTGGCCTTAAATGACACACTAGACAAGATGAATTTAATTCATATTTTTAGATCATTCCACTCCAATGTAACAGAATATACATTTTTTTTTCAAGGGCACATGGAACATTTTCCAAGATAGACCACATGTTAGGCCACAAAACAAGTCTCAATAAGTTCAAGAAGGTTGAAATTATATTAAGCATCCTTTCTGACCATAATGGCATGAAACTAGAAATCAATAAAAACAAAACACACAAACACATGGAGGCTAAATAACACGCTACTAAACAATGAATGGGTTAATTATGATATCAAGGAGGAAATCAAAAGATTTCTTGAGACAAATGAAAATGAAAGCACAATGACCCAAAATCTAGAGGACATAATGAAAGCAGCCCTAAGAGGGAAATTCACAGCAATAAAGGCCTACTTCAAGAAACAAGAACAATCTCAAATAAACATCCTAAACTTACACTTAAAGTAACTAGAAAAAGAACAGTAAACAAAGTTGAAAGTGAGTAGAAGGCATGAAATAATAAAGATCAGAGCAGATATAAACAAAATAAAGTCTAAAAAAATATGCAAAAGATCAATGAAACCAAGAGCTGGTTCTTTGAAAAGATAAACAAAATTGACAAACCTTTAACCACACTTATCAAGGAAAAAAAGAGAGATGACCCAAATAAATAAAATCAGAAATGAAAGAGAAGTGACAACAGATACCATAGAAATACAAAAAATTATAAGAAAATCCCATGAGCATTTATATGACAACAAATTGGACAATATGGAAGAACTGAATAAATTCCCAGAAGCATACAATCTTCCAAGGCTGAACAAAAAAGAAACAGAAAATCTGAACTGACCAATTACTGCTAATAAAATCCAATCAGTAATCAAAAAACTCCCAACACACAAAAATCCTGAGCTAGATGGCTTCAAAGGCGAATTTTACCAAACAGGCAAAAAAGAATGAACACCTATTCTTCTCAAACTATTCCAAAAAATTCAAGAGGAAGGAAGGCTCCCAAGCTCATTCTATGAGGCCACCATTACCTTGATTCAAAAACCAGACAAAAACATCACAAAAAAAGAAAACTATAGGCCAATATTCTTGATGAACATAGATGTAAAAATCCTCAGCAAAGTATTAGTAAACCAAATTCAACAATACATTAAAAAGATCCTACATCAAGATCAAGTGGGATTTATTCCTGGGATGCAAGTTGGTTTAATATCGACAAATAAATTAATTTGATACACTAAATAAACAAAATAAAAGATAAAAATTATCTGATCATATCAATAGATGCAGAAAAAGCATTTAACAAAATGCAGCATTCATTTGCAATAAAAGCTCTCAAGAAAGTAGGAATAGAGGGAACATATCACAACATCATAAAGGCCATATATGACAAAACCACAGCTAACATCATACTCAATGTGGAAAAGCTAAAAGCATTCTCCTTAAGATAAGAACAAGACAAAGATGTCCACTTTCATCCCTTTTATTCAACACAGTATTGGAGGTCCTTGCCACAGTAATCAGACAAGAAAAAGAAATGAAAGGCATCTAAATTGGAAAGAAAGAAGTAAAACTGTCATTATTTGCAGATGATATATACTATATCTAAAGAACCCCAAAGATTCCACCAAAAAACTATTAGAACTGATAAGTGAATTCAGTAAAGGAGCAGGATACAAAATTAATATTCAGAAATCGGTTGCATTTTTATACACCAATAATGAACTGTCCGAAAGAGAAATTAAGTAAACAATCCCATTTACAATTGCATAAAAAAAATCCCACCTAGGAATAAATTTAACCAAGGAGGTGAAAGACATGTACTCAGAAAATTGTAAGACATTGAAGAAAGAAACTGAAGAAGATACAAATATATGGAAACATATACCATGCTCATGGACAGGAAGAATTAATATAGTTAAATTGTCCATATTACCCAAAGCAATCTATAGATTCAATGCAATTCCTATTAAAATACCAATGGCATTTTCCACAGAACTAGAAGAAATAATCCTAAAATTTATATGAATCCATAAAAGACCCCAAATAGCCACAGCAACATTGAGAAGAAGAACAAAGTTGGAGGCATCACACTACCTGATATCAAATTATACTACAAGGCCATAGTAATCAAAACAGCATGGTATTGGCAAAGAAACAGATACGTCGATCAATGGAACAGAATAGAGAGCCCAGAAATAAACCCACACCTATATGGTCATTTAATCTATGACAAAGGAGACAGAGAAAGACAAATACCATATGATCCCACTTATATGTGGAATCTAAAGAACAAAATAAATGAACAAATAAAACAGAAACAAACTCATAGATACAGAGAACAAACTGATGGTTACCAGTTGGGAGGGGGGTTCAGGGACTGGGTGAAAAAGGTAAAGGGATTAACAAGTACAAATTGCTAGTTAAAAAATAGTCACAGGGATGTAAAGTACAGTACAGCAAATATAGTCACTAATATTGTACTAACTATGTATAGTGCCAGGTAGGGACTAGGCTTATTGAGGGATCATTTCATAAATTATTTAAATGTCTAACCACTACACTGTACACCTGAAACTAATATAAAATAATATTGAATGTCAACTATAATTGAAAAAAAAATAGTTCCTGAGAACCTGCAACAAATTGTTAGAAAATATAATTTTAAAATATACTATTTACAGTTGTAGCAAATACTACAAAAGCCTCATAATATAGCTAATAAAAATGTGTAAAATCTTTACAGGGAAAAGTATAAATATAAATTAAATAATACAAATGTATCATTTTTCAAGAAGGCCTAAATAGATAGATATAGCACATTCCTGGAGGGAGGACTCGACATTGTACAAATGGCAAATTTTTTCCAAATTAATCTATTTAGATGCACTTTCTTTATCAATCCCAAAAGCATTTTTTTAGGATTCAAGTAGCTAATCCTAAAATATTGGAAGAGTAACGACTAATGAAAGTCAAACTAAATTTAAGTGTATAGTCAACAACACTGTATTGTTGCTAAGAGTAAATCTCAAGTGTTTTCAATGCATACACACACACACACACACACACACACACAAATGGTAACTATGTGAGGTAATAATGCGTTAACTATCATTACTGTGGTAATCAAATATATATATATATAATTATCATGTTGTACACCTTAAACTTAAAAGTGTTATTTGTTAGCTATATCTCAATAAAGTTGAAAAACAAACAAATAAATCTGAGGACAAAGTATGAGAGGAATCACTACACCAACTAGTAATATAGCTATTAGCCATAATAATGTTAAAATAATGCACAATCGGGCCAGCTGAGTGGCACATTGGTTAAGAACTGGCTTGGGATGCCAGAGGGCTCCAGTTCGGATCCCTCATATGAGGGCCAGTGTCACTGCCCTCTACAGCTAAGATGCTGAACAAAAGCTCGACCTGGAGCTGGGCTTCCGTGAGTTGCTGGCGACTGTGTAGGCTGCAGCCCCTGCTACAGTGCGTTGCCATGGGCTACCGTGTGTAGCCAGCAGCCAGCGTGAGCGGCCAGCAGCCAGCGTGAGTGGCCGTCCAGAAGCCGGCAACTGATCTGCCTCCCCGGGAAGAGCGCAATGATGGTGCCAACTTGGGCCAGTGAAGCAATGTCCTCCACAACTAGACTGAAGAACAAAAGGACAGCAACTTGTCTGTTCTCCTTCCCCCAATTCCCCAACACTGTTCCCATCCTCCCCCAATTCCCCAATAAAAATTTTAATTAATTAATTAGTTAATTAATTAAAATAATGCAAGTGGAGGGATAGACAAGTGTGCCAATAGAGGGTATAGAGAGTTGAGGAACTGACCCACTCGTACATGGGAATTTGTATTTAACAGAAATGGCAGTTCTCACTGGGAAAGGCTGGATAATCCTTATGAGGTACTGAAACATTTAACTTTTTATTTAGAAAAAGATAAAATTAGATACCTATTTCACCATATAAGCAAAAGTAAATTCCAGAGGGGCAAAAATTTAAACGTAAAGAGCAAAAATTTAGAATTTTTAGAAAACAATATGGGAGAGTACCTTGGATATAGAGTTATGGACAGATTTATTAAATAAAGAACAAATACCTACAAACCTTAAAAAGATTTATGATTTGACTACATTAAATTTAAGTAGTTATTCATAACAGAGGATAACATGAACAAAATAAAAAGGCTAGGTAAAGTTTGGGAGAAAATATTTGCAATTCAAATAATAACTTCAAAATAAATACGGAACAGTTACAAATGTATAAGGAAAGGATAAACTATTTTTTTAAAAAGAGCAAAGGATTAGAGCTTCTCTCTCTCTCTCTCCCTTACTCCCTCCCTCTCTCCCTCTCCCTCTATTTTGTCAAATAACTAATTGTCCCTCAATAGGGAAATGAATAAACCTTGGTATACCAGGCTGCAATTAAAATGAATGAACTATGTTTTAATAGAATGGACAGAGGTCTTGATTAGACATTTCTCCAAAGAGGATATAAAGATGGCCAATAGACATATGAAAAGATGCTCAATATCACTAAGCATCAGGGAAATACAAATTAAAACCACTTTGAGATATCACCTCACACCTCTCAGAATGGCTATCATCAATAAATCAACAAACAAGTTTTGGCGAGGATGTGGAAAAAAGGGAAAACTTGTGCACTGTTGGTGGGATTGCAGATTGGTGCAGCTGTTATGGAAAATAGTTTGGAGGTTCCTCAAAAAATTAAAAATAGAACTACTATATGACCCAGCAATTCCACTCTGAGTATTTATCTAATGAAATCCACTAATTTGAAAAGATACATGCACCCCTATGTTCACAGCAGTATTATTTACAATAGTCAAGATATGAAAGCAACCTAAGTGTTCATCCATAGATGAACGGATAAAGAAGTGATACATATATACAATGGAATATTATTCAGCCATAAAGAAGAATGAAATCTTACCATTTGCAACAACATGGATGGATCTAGAGAATGTTATGCTAAGTGAAATAAGTCAGACACAGAGAGAAATATACTATATGATTTCACTTATATGTGGAATGTAAAAAACAAAAGAAACAAAACCAAAACAAACTCATAGACACAGAGAACAAATTAATGGTTGCCAGATGGGAGGGGAATTTAGGAGGGGAGGGTTAAAAAAGTGAAAGGGATTAAGAAATACAAATTACCAGTTATAAAAACAGTCATAGGGATGTAAAGTACAACATAGGGAATATAATCAATAACATTGTTATAATAACATTGTTATATGTATGGTGTCAGATGGGTACTAGACTTAGTGAGGTGATCATTTTGTAAGGTATATAAATATCTAATCACTCCGATGTACACCTGAAACTAATATAATATTATATGTCAACTGTAACTGAAAAATAAATTAAAAAAAATAAAATGAATGAACTAGGTCTACATTATATCCATGCAACATACGTGTGCGTAAGAAATGCAAGTTGTGAAAGAATAGATACAATATGATACTATTTATGTAAATGAATGCACATAAAATAGTAAATGATGTTTTGGACATACAAATAGTCAGTGAAAGTGCAGAATCATGCATGGGAATAACACATACCAACTTGAGACAGATGTACCTCTGTATAGGGAAGAAGGAAACAGAATGTGAGTGAAGGGGGGTGGTTTTAGCTGGTTTTATCTTTTTGTCTTTCTTTTGGTGTGAGTGGTCTAAAGTAAATATGGGAAAATGTTAACAGCTGTTAATCTGGAGAGTAGGCATATGGTTGTCTGTTTTATTTTCTCAACCTTTTCTATATGTTTGAACTATTTCTTAATTTTAAAAAGTAAAATATAGAAACATTTTTTAAAAGCTGGATAACTATTGCATTGTTCTGTATACCTGAAACTAATAAAAAACAAAATTTGGTTGAGCAAGTTAACAACAACAACAAAAAAGCTGAAAACCAGAATTCAAGTATTTCCCCTCTGAATCTTCTTCCATACAATTCAAAACAATAAGCATTTGTGCACATCTCACGGGCCAGGTACAGACAAGCTAGTTGTCAGAGAGAGGTGGCCTCAAATTCAAGCCCTACGTGTCCTAAAGGGGAGAAATTCTTCTTTATCCTTGTTGGTTATTGTTTGGTACCTGCCGCCAAGGGAAACAAAGTTCAAGTTTTCATTTGAGCTAAATATAAATGCAATAAGGAAAAACCCATGTGAAGGGCTTTCCCCAGGCTCACATGCTTGGCTGACATGCCTACTGGTGGCAGTCACAAGTTCCCCATGACTGCCAAAATGTCCTTAGATGGTGGTGCCTGCCTTTGTGCATATGGCATAACCAGGGCCACTGGGACTCTAGGCCATTTCATGGACTGCAGGTAGCAGGGTTCTTCTGCAGAGGCCATATTCTTCCAGGATTACCCTGCAGAATTGGTTTATTGGGATAGAAAGATGAAAAAAAGGAGCTCACTATGGAGAAAGTGGTTGCCAAGGGGTTGGGGCAGGAAAGAATGAATCGGTGGAGCACACAGGGTTTTTAGGGCATTGAAACTAGTCTGTGTGACACTATAATGGAGGATACACATCATTCTGCATTTGTCCAAACCCTTGGAATGTGCAGCACCAAGAGTGAACCCTAACGTAAACTATGGTTAACTATGATGTGTTGGTGTAGGTTTATCTATTATAACAAATGGACCCCTCTGGTGGGGGTGTTAATAATAGGGGAGTCTACGCATGTGTGGGGCTGGGGGCATATGGGAAATCTCTGTACCCTCCTCTCCATTTTGCTGTGAATCTAATACTGTCTTAAAAGAAGAAAATATTTATTGAGAAAAAAAGAAGAAGGAGCTCACAGTTTAGTGAGGAAGACAAATATAAAGATCAAGTGATATGGTCCATAAAAAAGGTAGAAACAATATGCTAAAAAAAATGGTTGGGGGCAGGGGCAGAAATGAGATTGCAGAGCATTTCTTGGAACCAACAGAATTTCAGATCAGCCTTATTTCTGGTCAATGAGTCCGTGCCATTTAAATCCCCACCTAAAGGGTACTATGGTATCATCCCAAATTGCTATTGACAGAGGATGCTTTATGGAGGTGACACAAGAATCCGCTAAGTAGGCTTAAACCACTATTCCACTCCCCTTTCTTACCCACCCACCCCCAGGGGTGCACAGCATGCCAGAGAGTGTGAGTCAGCATAGACAATACAGCTACCAGGGTGACTGCAGACACAGAAATTGGTGAGTTAGAGGGGTGGAAAGGAAGAAAAAGCAAAGAGAAAGACAGGAGAGACAAAAAATGAATCCTTGCAGTAGCAGGTAACATGTAAGGATTACTGGTGTTTTATAATAAAGGCCAGCATCAAGAAGCAGTCTTCCCAGCTGAGACCAGGCTACTTGGGACAACAGCAAATGTATCACAATAAAAGCTCTGGAGGCTTCCTTACTTTTAGGTAAACATAACTACAGATTGAAAGCAGAATGTATGTCCCTCAGAATGTGCTATATGATTCTGAGGTAGGATAAATAGTGTCCTGCAATTACATCCACGCCTAATCCCCAGAACCTGTGAATGTTGCCTTACATGGCAAAAGAGACTGCCAGTGTGTGCGATTAAATTAAGGCTCTTGAGGAGATCATCTTGGATTATCCAGCTGGGTCCACAATGCAATAGTAAGTGTCCTTATAAAAGGAAGGCAGAGGGAAATTTGACAGAAAAAGAAGGCACTGTGACCACTGAAACAAGATGCTATGTTGCTGGCTTTGAAAATGGAGGAAGGGGCTGCTAGCCAAGAAATGCAAAGAATTTGGCTCTCCAAGCTGGAAAAAGATAAGAAACCAGAGTCTCCCCCAGAGACTCCAAAGGGAGCCCAGCCCTGCCAACACCTTGATTTTGGCCCATTGAAACTGATTTAGGGCTTCTGATCCACCAAGTTTGTTGTAATTTTTTTACGGCAGTCATAGGAAACTAATACAGATTTCTTTGGCTGTCTTGACAAAAGAAGACTTCTAAGCATTTTGATATGGGGAAACTGATATCCAATGGATGACAAGAGTCAAGATTCTGGCCCTAAAGAAGGCAGGGGCATGGGGAATGATATTCTGGGGCAAAGATTGCATGTAGGTGGTTAACTGGGATGCTCTGGGGAACACCACTGTGCAGGGGTGAGGGAGGCAGGCCGGGGCAGAGAGAGAAATTGCACTTTGATGCAGCAGCACAGAGGCCCCAGCCAGTCCCACAGGGAGCCCTGCAAAGATGTCCTGAATTGAGCAAGGGGGCTAATCCTTTGTACCCCCACATTGACCAGTCATCAGATGCAGGGTGTTCCCAGGGAAGGGGCTGCAATCTTGATTGAGGCAACCATTTCTATCAAAAGGCAGTCCCTGGGGAGGGACTCAGCTATGTGCCATCAGCGGGCAACACTCGTAACATATGGGACGGGGGCTGTGCCTTAGTCCTGAGGCGGGGGTCTGAGCAGCCTGGGCAGCATCTGCTATACCATGGAGGCAGCCCCCAACAGTTTTATCAGATTAAGTTCCTGGTACAAGGCTGTAAGGAAAAGCTTTTACTGACCCTGCGTTCGGGGCATTCCTTTGGAGGCACAGTCCAAGTCCCGAGTCTGTGTGACTCCTTTTAGAAGCCTGCTGAAAGGAGCTCAGGGACACCTTGAGCAAAGAGGCTGACATAACTCTAAGTGGTTTGGTCTTGGACTGAGGTTTGAAAATAATCCTCCCAATGGAATGATTGGAAAGCCTTCTGAGAAAGCCCCTGCATAAATACCATAGCCCCTTGTGCCATTGGTCAGGATTGTTTTGGCCTGGCTTTCTGGGACTTGCGCTGTGCCTTGGCTGATAAACAAAGCCATGCAGAAAGCACAGGACACCCAGGGCCAAACCCTGTCCCCGCCATCACATCACACCAGCTACCAGCCAACTCTGGTTTCACACTCCAGTGCCGAGGCCCGAGGGCGAAGCTGAGCTGAAGCTGATTCCCAGTGAGCCCACACTCAGGAGAGACCCACTGTCAGAGGAACAGCCTTCAACAAGCCTCAGGCTTTTGATTCCAGCCTTCTGTTGCTCTAAATTCTGCTTAAAGGCCTCCTGCTGTCGCCTGCCTGAGCACTGCGCTGAGCAGAACTTCGTGGTGCTTTCCTGACTTGGAACTGCCCAGGGGCTCAGAGGCATCGCTCTGAATTGACAGTGTCTAAAGGTCTACGGTCTTGTCTTACTTCTGATACCTAGCAACAGTGTGACCTTGGGCAAGGCACTACGCTCTGAACCTGCTTTGCTTCCCTGTAGAACGGGGTTGCATAAAATTATGTCTAATATTCTACCCTGTCTTCACGCTCAAGGAATTTGTGGATCTACTATGGGCATGAAGTTGCAGAGAATGACATGCATTTGTACAGATGCTGGCACATCCTAAAATCTGCTTTGTTGGGAGCAAATTCCTGCCATCAGATTTCTTTCAAATGCATGAATCTATGAATATATCATGCTTATTTGCATTGGCTGCTTTTCCTCAAAATCAGCAGCTTGATATTCACTTGTATCACTAAAATAGACCCCTTTCATCAGCCTGTGAATTTTCCAGGGGCTTGCACATGAGTGGCCATTATACACATTTTAAATCCACAGGATTATTTTAGAAATTTAGTGGAATGGTAGAATAGAAAGCCTGCTAACTTATTGGTCAGAATGTTTGCACTGCCATCTGCGCCAACTACTCACCTTGTGACATTGGCAAGCCATTTAATCCCATCGAGCTGCTGATAGGCATGCCGGTCAAGGTCAACCCTGCCGACCTCACATAGAAACTGCGAATATCAAATGAAATGGAACTCTTGAGCGAACTCTGGAGTGTGTTAAGCGTATCAAAATGAAAGCAATTATTATACTTGAACACCTTCAGAGCCACACAGGGGGGAATCTATTCCATCAGTTGCATTTGCTTGGGAAAAGCCTTTCCTTTTCAAAGCAGAGGTTTTTAGTCACTGTTGTCAGAATACAAACAAAGTACAAAGATTTATTTTGCCAGCATCTGAGGTTCCCAATAGAATGATTCCCAGCAGTAAAAGTTGCTAAAACAGTTGGTGAGGTCACCTGCTCTTAGCAACCACGATTGATAGAAAAGGAACTAGCCCAGAATCTACCAGAGGAGTGATGCTCACACCAAGCCCGACAAAAGCAGGGGCAATTGCTCATGCAGCCTGCAGGCTCTGAGCTCCTGCCTCTGTTAGAATAGAGAGTTAACTCCTTCAGAGCATACATTAGTCACGTGGCTCTTCTGGTTACTGCAAATGTGGACCTGTCACAGTCTAAAATCACAGCCTTTAGGACTTTGCTATTTCTGCTGTTCGAACTTTCTTCCTTCCAGATTGCAGCAAGCCCACAGCACAGCACCTCACCTATTCTCTTCCTCTAATTTGAACTCTGAAAAAAAACCAAAAAACCCTACAAATGAAAGACAAAACCCCCACAAAATGGTATCACAGCCATTAATGCAGCATTCTTCTCCTTCTAGATTTTAAACAAATCTTCGATTCCACTGCTCTTCAAAAAGATTATTGAGAAAACATCATAGCAAGCCAATCGACAGCCGACTTCCTATTCCTGCTGCCAGTTTAAAGGAACCTAGATAAAGCAACAGAAGGAAATTCAAACTGTGCTAAGATTAGGATGGCTTACGAAAGCTCTGCTTTTGTTTATTTACCGAGTCTCCATTTTGCTCTTTCCATTTTTGGGAAATACTGATGCTCAGTGCTGGTGTCTTAGGAACAGGCATGGCATGGCCGGTCTGGAGGGGCCAGGCTGAGGGCGGGGCTAAATCAGCATGGATTGGCAGGTGGCTTCTACACAGCGAGAGGAAACTCCAGGGGGATGGGGCTGTTGTTATAGAAACCTGAGCCTTCCTGGGCATGCACAGGTACGGGCAAACAAGTCTTTGGGAACACAGTGCAGATAGTAAGACCGGAAACAGTGCTGTAGGATTCGGCGCAGGCTGACAGGCAGATCCATCAGGCAGCTGAGCATGACAGCAGAGCACAGAAGCGGGGCTGGCCCTCTTCTGCTTAGGGTTGAAGCCCTGTTTTCCTTCCTCCAGGCAGATGTCGGAGGGCAGGTGCATCTTGCTTTGTCCTTAGCAAGGCAGAGCTTTGCAAGTGTTTGCGATTACAGACCCAGCAAGCGTTGGGTCTTCTGGGAACTTCTTAACGGTCCTAATATCAGTTACTTTTTCTTCATGTGGGATCCCATTTCTCTTCAGCCAATAAACTAGAGTTTCATATAACGTAAGGTAAAACATGGATCCACTTGAGCTGCCTTCCTCTGCCCTGCTCTGAATTTCACACACACATGCTCAGGCACATACACTCACAGAGAGTAACGGATACATATAATAACCCAGACACACTCTCTCACACAGACACAGCCTCACAAGCCCACCCTCAAGGGCTCCCCCGTGAAGACACACATTTCTGAGGTTGAGAAGGCTTATACTACAGAAAACAGAGCTTAGCTGTGTTTTTAAAGATTACAACTGTCAAAGGGATATTCAGTTGGGAATAGGGTGGTTTCTAGGCTCGTAGGAATTTGGGTTTGAAGTAATGAAGCCCTAGCTCTTTTTAAAATAGCTGGGCTGCCTTGGTTATGATGGTTTTTTAACTTCCCTGAGATTTGTCGTGATGCATGGTTTCAAAATAACCCTGCAAGGGGTCCTGAGGTCAACACTTGCTCCCTCATTAGTTTTTCCACAATATAAGTAAAATGTGTAGCACACCAGACAGGAATAAGCCTATCTAGGGTGGCCATCCTTAAGGTGAACCCCTTCCTGCTCTGTACCCCTAGACCAAGAATCCTGGCCTCAATTGTCAGTAAGACTCTCCCCACTCAGATACCTTATGTTAGAAATAACCGATAGAGTTCTTTAACCCATGACTTTCTAAAGACAGCAACAAAGGCCAACTGAGAATGATTGACTCCAACTGTGAAATGAGAATTATGTACAGTTTGTTACACAGCTAACCTTAACACATTTCTATGTCCCACAAGCCATAAGTAATACCAGAGCTCTGGAATCAATTTCCACATCCTTTTTACCGAAGGCTTGTCTCTAGGCGAATGTCTCTATCCGATCCTGTTTCTATCTTTTTTCCTTTCACTGTTCCAGATTTCTTATATTTTCTGCCCCCTTCTGTGTCCCTTACCATTTACGTTTGAGCCTGTTTATGTTGATGGAACAGGGAGACTGCTGCGTGCTCACCCAAATTCTTCTTTTTCTTCTGATTTCCCGACCTCTCGAGCAGTGGGAAGTATTCACTGAGCCCTGGCCAGTAGAATGTGGGCAGAGGAGATGGATGCCACTTCTATGACCAAGTGGAGTACAGCTCCCCTCAGCTCGCTCCACCATACAACCACCACCTGATTGTGATACAGATGAGAAATAAACTTTTACTGTGTCATTCCAGTGAGATTTGGGGATAGTTTGTTATAGCACTCAGAACAAACTCTTTCATCAGTCAAGGTTGGGAATACTAGTTTTGAAAAATTTTTGGTTTCTCTTTCTACTAGAACTCAAAGTTCAGACTTTGAGTAAATTTCTTACCTACCGTATATATACCCAGAGTTGCCATCATCAGTACAATGCCTATTGTCAGGTGTCCCCAGAATGGCTTCTCTTTTAGCAATACTGGAGCTCTCTGTTCTATTCTATGCCACCAAGATGCATGGCATGGGAGGGGTTTTAAATAGTTCACAACATTTTGGTGCACACAATATGAAAAACTGTTCCTCATTTTTCAAAATTCATTCCTCTCCGATTTTTCCTGGATAGCAATGTAAAATGGTCTCAAAGCTCAGACTTACCTGTTCCCATCTTGGCATGTGAGCCACATAAGGCTGTATGTAGGCAAGCCTGCAATACATCAGCCTTCCTGGATCTCCCTTGTTTGAAGATAATTTTTATGCTTGAGAGGTCTGCTCTGTTCATCTTCAACATCTGTGAGTCATCAGGACAAGTTTCAAATAGTGAGGCAGTCATAGACTGCCCACAGACTGAGACCTCTCCTGGGCTCAGTAGATTCAGGAACAATTCAGTTATTTTTGAGAACTGGAGAGAAAGGACAATATAGATTAGTGGGAAGAATACAAGATTAGATTATTTACCTGGATCATAGTCCAGACTCTCCCAGTAACTTCCTGTGTGACATCAAACAAGTTGGAACTTCTCTTTGCCTCTATTCCTGTTTCCTCATCTATTGTATGCTGGTAATATTACTTTCCCTGGCTAACCTGATAGGGTTCTTTAGCTGTTACAGTACAAAAAAAAATTCTATGTAGAAACATGGGGGAAATTACATTGGGAAAAACGTAAGAAATTATTTAGAGAGAACACTCTTATAGTCAGGTAGGTATGCACTATGGACTGACCAGACCTCTGCCACAAAGAGTTGCTCTTAGAAAATGCACATTATTTTCTTGGGGTTCATTTAATGGTTTTCCCACTTGAACACATATATAAAAGTGTGACACAATAGTTTATCAGTGGGATATATATCATCACTTTTCTGGCTAGCTTGTCAGATTAGAGGTCTTGCTCAGTCCAATGTCTACTCAACAGTATTGAGTTAGGTTTGCCTATGTTGAAAACTCTTTGAAACCATGGTTAGAGAATTCCATGTCTAGGAATTTACCCTATGAGTAGATAGATTTGGGAAATGACACATATTAGAGGCTATTCATTGTTTGGAATAGCAAAAATTAGATTTGCACAAAAAGGGGGACTGGTAAAATCAACTGTGGACCATCCATGCATTGGCAAAATAGGTAGCTATGAATGCTGGAACTCTAATATATCATATGAACTTTCTCCAATAAATTTTATTAAGCTAAAGAAGCAAATTACAGAACAGTGTGTAAAATTTGATATCATTTGTGTCAAAAAAGTTTTAAATGTATTTGCTTGTGTAGCTATACACTATCTCTGAAAGAATACCAAAATGCTAGTATTATTGTTTTTCTCTGGAGAAGAAAATAAATTGGCTAGAGAATGGACTGTGAAGGGGCCATTTGTGTTTTTAAAGTTTGAAACCAGATTTCCAGTAAAGATGGAGGAATAAGTAAATGCTGTGCTCACCTCCTCTCAGGATGACATCAATTACAACTAAACCTCAAAACAACCGTTATTGAGAATTGCCTGAAGTATAGCTGAACTGAAGCCCTACATCTCAGGACATACAGGAGAAGTCACCTCGAGACCAGTAGGAGGGGCAGAGAAGCTGAACAGCCTGGTCCCACTCCTGCATGTGACCATTAAAAATTGGGAGGGATATCTTGGCTGTGAAGGTCTCCCCCTGAGGAGCAAGGGGTTCCAGGCCCTCCCCAGCCAAGGGTTTCAGTGCCAGGTAGAGAATTCCCCATAACTTTTGGCTGTGAAAACCAGTGGAGACTGTGGCTGAGTGAGACAAGGGTGGCTGAAGTCCCAAGCGCTCCTCTTAAAGGGCTGGTGAATGGACTTACTCGCTGGCAGACTCACTTGCTCTGAGCTCTAGCACTGAGGCAGCAGCTCAAAAGGCAACATGGACAAACAAAGAGGAACTTAATTGTCTACCTTCAGAGTAAGGGCTAGAGGGACAGCTTTCTCCCCTGACAGAGGGTCTGGTGGAAGGCATTGTTTTTTTGTTGAACCCTCTCCCTCCCTGTGTGCAGTCACAGCAGATGCCATATCTGAGTCTCCATCACACTGGCTATCACCTTTCCTTTGCCCTGCCCTGATTCCCTGAGACCATGCCCCACCCAACTTTCAGGCACACCCAAACCGTTTTCAGTGGCTTTTCAATATAAACAGCCTGCCTTGGCTCATGCTTCAAACTCTCTTAAAATCTCTCAAAGGTTCACAAAACCCAAACAAGCAGCATGTGGCTTCAGCCTGTCCCTTACCTCTGACTGAGCAGCCCTAAGCTCGGCACTAGGGACAGCCAGTCTTGGTTTGTGGCTTGGCTTCTCAAAGCACCTCCAAGCATAGCATGGATGGTGGCCATTTCTCAATTGCTTTGTGGCTCATGCCAGGTGGCCTCAGGCAGGACACAAACTGTGGCTAAAATTGGCCTGCAGTGGGTCCCCTCCCAAGGGGCCCTGGGGCTGGCAGGCCCAGTGGCCAGCTTCAGACTGGGCCACCTCCAAAGATGACACACCCAAAGGGAAGACTGGGAAGGCACCAGAGCCCCACTAAAGTGAACCCTGTTCTATAGGGTCAGCCCCTTCATAACAGCTCCTCCACTGTAGTCACAGCCAGTCCTCACAACCAATGAGCCTGAGGGCCAATCCCTCTGATTGATGTGCAAATAGCAATCAAGTCTACAACAGGAAGCTACAACAGGAAGGCACACACAACTCACATAAGGAACACACCTGGAGCACCCAGATCTGGTGACCAGAGAGGCTGCACTACTGGGTCCCACAGGACACTCTACTAAGACTGGGAGGCATAGCAGCCTTACCTAATACATAAAAACAAACATAGGGAGGCAACCAAAATGGGGAGACAAAGAAACATCTCCCAAATGATAGAACAGAACAAAACTCCAGAGAAAGAACTAAACAATGGAGACAAGCAATCTACCAGATACGGAGTTCCAAACACTGGTTATAAGGATGCTCAGTGACCTCAGGGAGAAATTCAACAAAGAGATAGCAAACATAAAAATGGAGATAGAAAACATAAAAAAGAACCAGTCAGAAATATAGAATACAATAACTGAAATGAATAATACATTAGAGGAAATCAATAGTAGATAAAGCCAAGGATCAAATTAGCAATTTAGAAGATAAGTAGCAGAAAACCCCCAATCAGAACAGCAAAAAGAAAAAAAAATCCAAAAAAACTGAGGAAAGTTTAAGGGGCCTCTGAGATAACATCAAGTGTACCAACATTTGCATCATAAAGGTACCAAAAGAAGAGAGAGAGCAAGGAATCGAAAACCTATTTGAAGAAATAATGACTGAAAACTTCCCTAACCTGGCAAAGGAAATAGATATACAAGACCAGAAAGTTCAGAGTCCCAAACAAGATGAACCCAAAGAGGCCTACACCAAGAGACATCATAATTAAAATGCCAAAGGTTAAAGACAAAGAGAAAATCTTAAAAGCAGCAAGAGAAAAGCAGTTGGTTACCTACAAGGGAGCTCCAATAAGACTATCGGCTGATTTCTCAACAGAAATTTTGCAGATCAGAAGGGGCTGGCAGGAAATATTCAAAGTGATGAAAATAAGGACCTGTAACTAAGATTTCTTTACCCAGCAAGTCTGTCATTTAGAATTGAAGGATAGATAAAGGGGTTTCCCAGACAAGAAAAAGCTAAAGGAGTTCACCACCACCAAACCAGTATTACAAGGAATTTTAGAGGGACAAAAATACGAAAAATAAAATGGCAATAACTACATATCTATCATTAATTAATTTAAATGTAAATGGATTAAATACTCCAATCAAAAGACATAGGATGGCTGAATGGATAAGAAAAGAAGACCCTTACATATGCTGCCTACAAGATCAAAAGACACAAACAGACTGAAAGTAAAGGGATGGGAAAAAGATATTCCATGGAAATGGAAACGAAAAAAAAGCTGTGGTAGCAATACTTATACCAGACAAAATAGACTTTAAAACAAAGGCTATAACAAAAACAAACAAAGACCTAGTACATCTATCCGAAGAAAGCCAAAATGCTACTTCAAGGGGATGTGCTCATCCATATATTCATTGCAGCAGTATTTACAATAGCCAAGATATGAAGACAACCTGGGTGTGCCTGAATGGATGAATGGATAAAGAAGTGGTGGTACACATATACAATGGAATATACTCAGCCATTAAAAAGAATGAAATCTTGCCATCTGCAACAATATCGATGAACCTAGAGAGCATTGTGCTGAGTGTAGTAAGTCAGACAGCAAAAGACAAATGTCATATGATTTCACTTATAGGTGAAATTTAAAGAGTAAAATAAACAAACAAATGAAACAGAAACAAACTCATAGATACAGAGAACATTTCGATGGTTGCCAGATGGGAGGGGGTTAGCGGTGGGTGAAAAAGGGGAAGGGATTAAGAATACAAATTGGTTGTTACACAATAGTCATGGGAATGTAGGGTATAGCATAAGAAATATAGTCAATAATATTGTAATAATTATAATACGTATGGTGTCAGATGGGTACTAGATCAGTGCAGGTGATAGATGGGGGGGGGAGTTGGGGATAGGGTGAAAAAGTTGAAGGGACTAAGAAACAGAAATTGGTAGTTACAAAATAGTCATAGGGATATAAAGTAAAGCATAGGGAATATAATCAATAATATGGTAATAACTATGTACATATAGTGCCAGGTGGGTACTAGTCAGGGGGATCACTTCTTAAATTACATAAATGTCTAACCACTATGCTGTACATCTGAAATTAATATAAAACAATATTGAAAGTCAAAAAATAAAAATGGATAATGGCCATATAAATCAAAATAGTTGGTTGAACACATAAAATGCTGGAAACCTAGCTTCCAATATTATATCCAGAGGGTGAAATGTTATTAGAGGTTTTATAGACTTTTCCTTCACAATAGGAACAGAAGACCTTTATTAGATATACTTCTAGTGGGTGCAGTATCACACATTCAACTCACATGTGTTCAGAACGTCCTTCTTTAAACAAACGGGAAGCCTGAACTGTCTTTTGAACTCCACGGTGTCTACTTTAGTGCTAGCCACACAGTTAGTGCTGAAATTCATTAGATTAAAAGAACAAAAAACCTTGTGTCTCAGTCAGTTTGCAGACAGGAAGGCTCCTTTAAAGCAGAGAGGGATTCTTTGTAGGAAAACTAAATGGGAAGCCCCACTCTCATGGCCCACTCCTCTTAAAGAGGAGAAAGATTAATATTCTGTTCTTTCCATATGACATGGTTCTATGGAATCAAAATAAAAAAGTCTTTAATAGACAATGATTCATCCATCTAATTACCACAGACTACAATACTTAGATCAGCTTCCCAATGCAGAGAAATTTTAACTGGCTTATAGCCCCAAACCATTCCATCACGCAGAGGTACAGTTTGCAGCTTATTTATCCCGGAAGGGTCCCTTTTGACAAAGCCATTCTAACAGAAAGCTGCATAACATGACTTGCGACAATACTTTAAGCTGTTCTCATTGAATTGTGTTTTGGTGTTATGTCATCAGCCCACTTTTCAGGATGCTATAGGAAATAGTCCTGTGAAATTCATTAATTCATTGTTGTATTTATTGTAAGAATATTACTGAGGGTGTCATTCACTGTTTTACACAGTATCTCCCTTATTAGGAGCCCAGCGTGAAAATTCCTTTCAATTTTTATAATCAGAAATAGTAATATTTCTCCTGAGCACCTTGCTGACTTTTAATCTTCTAGGTCCTCTATTTAATATGACTGTGTTGACTGCTATAAAGTTGGAGTTGAGTTTGTGGGCCAGCATTTGCAAGTATCCTGAATTCATGGCAAGCATTTTTGTGGGTGGGTGTGTGCTCACCTTACTACTAGTCTCATTTTCTTCTCTATGCTCATTTTTTCTCTCCCCACTTTTCACATATACTGTATTAATCAAGACCCTCAATTGAGAGTGGCCAGGCACTGAACTTAATTAATAAAAAAAAGTAATGTTCTTTCTACTAAAAGAAGAAAAAAAATCCAGGAGCTGGTCTAGCTTCAGCCATGTCTGGATCTAGGAATTCAAAAATTCCCTTAGTACTCAGTCTCTTTCCATCCATCTTTCAGTTTTGCTCTCCTTTCTGCTGCCTGCATTCTCAGGGTCCTGCCTCTCCACCTGGTGACTCCTGGTAGCACCAGGCTTATAACTTCCTACAGATAGTAGTGCTGGAGGAAGAAGACCTTCATCTTCCCCATAATTTCAACAAAGTTCCCAGAACTGAGTTTCCATGAATGGCTCAGCCAAGCCACTGAGACAAAGCAGATGGAGGTCTCAGATTGGCCAGGTGTGGGTCACACACCCTCTAAAAACTTGTGATGAGATGGTACCAGTTCCACCTATGGGGTAGTTTCCCCAAAGAAAATGGGAAAGAATAAGGGTAAAATGGATATGAGGCAGGCAAAACCAAAAATCCACATACCAACTTGTATCAAATTTTATTTTTTAAATTGAAGCATGTGCACCTCATAAGACTGCATATATCCTTTTTATTTATTTATTTCATTTAATTTATTTACTTTTTTAGTTGAGCCATCCTGCCACCTGTTGGCAGCTCAGCAGCAGCTCAGCTCAGGCCGGGACTTGAACCGCTGTTACTCGGAGCTTGCACTCTTGAGCAAGCTCTTAACCAACTGAGCCACTCAGCTGGCCCGCATATATCCTTTTTAGAACAAAGTAGGTTATTAATACATGGGAAGTCAAACTGTAATTTGTCAGTTCCTTAGTGAGCATGAAATCAGAATAAGAGGAATTTCATGTATGATTCAAATATTTTATGGCACTAGGCTCTAAAAGCCTGAACCATCCAGTTGCACAACTGGGAACAGACTAGCTGGGTTGGCACTGGAGATGCATTGCAGGTGATTTCTTCCTGGTCTATCCTCTTCAAGAGCTACCATTTGATCCAACCATCTTGAACCTTCTTGGATATGGTAATACCATTCATTCCATGAAGCTTTAGACAAGTCAATGGGGCCAGAACCCCCCAGTATTCCTGTTTCAGGCCAGGAAGCCAATCTGTCATTTGCCTATCTTTGTCTATATCTCATCTTATCTGTTACGGACTGACTTTATAGTGACTCGCAGAACTTGGGGTGGGGGATGCTGAACCTATTAAATATTTACAAAGGAGTCAAAAGACTTCCTCTTTTCACAGAATGTTGTGTGGGTGGGGGAGGGTCAGGGGACAGGTAGCATGCCCTTATTTGCTTGTGGGGGGCAGCCTTTGCTGTCAGATGGCTCACAGCCTCAGGTGGGGAATAGTAGGTAGAGATGAATAAAACAATTACACAGGGTTGCATACTGTCCTCTTATGAGACAGTGTAACTCAAACAGTTTCTCTAGAAATCATGGAGAATGCAGTGTATTTCCCAGGGACCAACACTTCTTTGGACTCCTATGGAAGGATACAGCTTGAATTGACATTAGCACTAATAATCCATTGTTATCAGGTTGGCTGAACCTCCACTGTTACCTGCCTCCTATTCTCCTCCTCCTCCTGCCTGGTCCTTCCCATAAAAGGAAGAAGTCAGGGATAATGGGCATCCGTCATTGTCAGTTAATGCCAGGTAGCTTCAAAATTACCGAGAATATGGAGGGGACAAACATTCCCCGAACTCGGTAAGACCAGAATTGTTATTTCACAAGACACAGGACCAAAGTTCTATGCAGAGAAGGAATAGGAAATCCTCACACAGGCTACACTGAGGTGGGTATTATCAGAAGAAAGTGAATCCTTTGGCTGGAAAACAGTGTATAATTTTAGATTTTAGGTTATTGAGGAGGAAACTAAGGGCAGTCTGAAATGGAAGCCCCCCCTTCCCGTTCCCCCACTTCCACTTGTTCTCATTCTGCTGCATCCCCCACTCCCTTCATCCATGGGACTAGAACTCATGCTTCACCAACCTCCACTCCTACCTGGGAAGATCAGACAGAACTGGCTGAAGAAAGAGTCGGGGAAGAGGGGAGTATCCTGGGTGCCTGCAGGAGGTGAGGACTTGCTTTTATGTGACGCAAGGGAATTAGGACAGGGGAGCAAAGCCAGAAGGACAGCGCTGAATAACCCTCCTCTTCACCTCCACCCTGGCCCCCTGCTTCTTCAGTTCCAAATCTTTGAGGCAATTAACTGAGCCTTTTAGAAAAGAACTGCATGGCTTCTTCAGTGCCCTATACGTATCTGTCTTAAGAAAGTAGGCCATCTAACAAGCATCAGCAGCTTCTTCTCTGTCTCTGTGGGTCACTGGAAAGCCGGATTGTCTATCTAGACACTGACTCTGCTCCCAGCAGTTTCTACTGGAGTCGCACGTTGTTAGAGAAGAGGAAAGACCAGCCAGGGAAATTCGTGGCTTGTCTACCTATCTGGTCCCCACAGTGAATTGAACCTTCCTGAAGGAAAAGCTTATTTCTTATTTGCCCTTCCCTTTCTCCCCTCATCAAAGTAACAAGACTCAATGTCTCACCCAGAGTGAAACTTTAATAAACGATTATTATTATTATGTTTGCCAAAATAAAGAAAATGATAAGCATTTTATTGAGCATGGGCTCCCAGCGAGGGACTATGTTAAAAGTGGTAGAGGAATCAGGACAAGAATTGTGGGTGAGAAACACTGCCTTTAAGAAGTTAAAAAATATAACAAAAATGACAAATCACATTGACATGAAAAGAAAGCTAACAACTCAAGTCTTTACAATGAGAAAAACTTAGGTTAAATGCATTCCCAAGGGCACATAGCTGGCAAGTGATGGAGTCAGCATTCTAGTCCTAAGACATCAAAGCATTTAGTCAGTGAAGGCAGGAGGAAAGGAATTCCATGCCATTCATCAAACTCCAGGCTCCAGGAAAAGGGTTTCTGAAAAATTAGTGTCAAAACCCTGGACTAGGATCTGTGCCTCTAACTTTTGGCTCAAATTATTGTGAGGTCTGGAAATTATTTCCCCCCCCAAAAAAAGTTTACTTTTTCTTATTGAAAGCTAACTCTTTCTCAAATCTTAATGCGGTTAACAGGTTTGAACACTGTGATTACTTCTAGCCAACGCTTTTGAATGATATCTTTAAGTCAACAGGTCAATTGTCTCCAGAATCATGAACTAGGGATAGGGGAGTCTTCACACCTTGTTTAGATCCTTCAGAAAGTCGACAGTTTCCAGTCAACTCTCCCTTTCTTGTGATCCAGTGCTTTATCATTTTTTTCCTACTGGTGATCCTAAGGCACCCCCAAATTTAGGCTTCTTAGCACCCCATGGCAGTAAAAGACATTAAACCCATAAGTAACTAAAACGCAAGACTCAATTTTATTAGGAAAAAGTCTTACAGAGGTTTTTTGCACTTAGTAGCAGACTTTTTTAGAAGTTTGTCAACCTTGCCCACACCCTCAGGGAGAGGGAAGTAAAAGTGCAGAGACAAGCCGAGATAATAGACCCTATGCCTGGATAGCTGGCAAGGGTTGCCCTGCCTACCACTGGTTTCCACAAGGTCCTTGTGTGTCCTTCCAAAAAACCCACCTTTTAGTGTTATGATCATTTTAATGGTCCTGGCCAAAGATACTCTTAAGAGTTCACTCCTTATTCATTTGTCACTGGACTTCTTTAATATATTCTGTGAGTTTTAGTTGACATCTTTGCCATGCCTCTCTAGTTTTATGGGTTTACTCACCTGTTTGCAGTCATTATTTGAGTTTGGTTTTTATTTATTCAGGATAAAATAACCCACAATGGACTATAACATGAAGCCAAAGAATAAATCAGGGATATTTGAGATAGGAAAAGATTATCTTGGTTTATAAATTTGAATTTTATCTCTGGTCACAAATTGTGAAGGGGATTTCCAAATTAAAAAAAAAAATTACTGTTTCTTTTATTTATATAACACCAGCACATTCCATCATCTTAACTCTTAAAAATCTGAACTGGGAAAACCATGCAGACTAATTCAACTCTAATTTTACAGATCAGGAAACTGAGTCTCAGAGAGGTTAAATGTCCCATTAGGCTGCTTAGCCCAGAAAAAGTTATTTTAGGCCAGAATATCCACCCTTGGCCTTGACGCCAGTGGGAAACAGATATTTCAACATTTCTTCTGTTGGTAGGAATATTCCTAATTGCCTTGGGCAGAGGTTCGCATCTGTGATGCAAGTCCTTAGGGACAGACTGGGGTCTCTTCATTCAACAGCTCATCCTGTATGCGGTGGGATGTTGTGAAGTATTGCTTGCGGTTCTTTTCCTGCTCCTGACTTTGTTTTATAAGGCAGAGATAAAGCGCTATTGAGATGTTACTAAGTTCTCCGAGCTGCTCAGAGTAGAAAGGAAGACCTACTCTGGCTATAGAAATTTCCCTCTCACCTGCGATCACTCACCACCCACCACCAGGTTCAAGAGAGGCCAGCCTGGGGCCCCAACAGGGAGGACGGATATGAGGGGACTGGACCTGGAAGAAGGTTGCCTTTGGGGAAATCCACCATTTTCAAAGAGAGGCTGCCCTTCTCTTAGGGAGAAGGCCACAACTAGTCCCTTCCTAAAGCTATGGAAACCAGGCCCACAAGAACTGTCTCATAAATTCTGGTGGACAGACTGCATTTCTGACCCCTAGCTGAATGTCTGCTTGGCCTCTTGAACTCCTGGTCCACCCCAGTACCTGAGCCCTGGGGAGAGAGTGGGGGCAGGGCAGGAAGACAGAGGGATAAAGGCATCACTCTCAAATTCTCATTTCCATAAAGACACATAAAATAGAGCTCTCTTGTGCCCAAAGTCCCCAAAGGACAGGTGAGATTGGGCAGGGGAGGGAGAGCAGGGACTGCTGCACACCTCCAGGGACCACCACATCGAAGGGCATAGGTGCTTGCCTTAGAGAAATGAGGTATGAGAACTCCAGCTGATGGAGGACATGAATTTTTACAAGGGGCAACTAATTGCTGGGGGAGCTGTTTGGGGCTGAGTAACTGCCCACTGGGGTTCCTGTGTCTACCACTTGGCCACACATGGAGGAGCCCAGGAGCAGAAGACCTTGCCAGAGAAGCCACTTACGGAGAGGTTTCCTTGTGGGGCCTTTCATCTCCCTGCTCCACATTCCAATACCAGAGAAGTACAGAGAAGAAGTGAAAAGTCAGATAATTTTGCTACAGTTCCTGCCCCATTCCAGGCAACCAGAGCCCCCAGAGTGGGGAAGGGTTGGGAAGAAGAGAGTTGTGAATTGAACGCAAGATGGACATTTAAAAATGAATAGGTCTAAGTTTCAAAGAACTGATGAGGCTGTTTGAATAACTCAAGGTATAGAATCAAACTGCGATGTTCTTACCTAACTGGAAAGGAGGATTAGAAGTGTCAAAAGTTTGCTGCCACCAATCTAATATTTACGTGAGTCCCCAATCTGGGATGCAGAGAAAAGAGAGACGTTATTCAGGTGAGCAGTTTGCAAGCCAGGGAAATGCAACCTCCCGGAGGAAACTGAAAGTGTGCTTGGCCAAGACAAAGGGGGAGGCGGCTTTTTAAACAGAATGGCCCTGTCCTAGTCCCTGATTGGTCCATTTTTATGCAAATAAAGAATCAAAATTTGTACCATCTGATTGGTCTAAATGGCACTGTCCCTGATTGGTTGGAATTGTGCATCCTGATTGGTCATTATGGAGCTGCTCTAATTGGTCAGTAAAGATGCAATGCAAATGAGGATAAATTACCTCTGCCACTAGCCCTCTATTTCCCCACATGTGTATCATCCATGGAAGCCCGTTATCCCAGACATCATCTCAGTTGTGGCCACCACAAACCTGTGAAACAGAACAAAACCGAGGCTAAAGACATCACATAAGTTGCCCATAGTCACACAGCAGCTAGTAAGTGGCCAAGTCAAATTTTGAATATTGGTCTGACTCTTAGCCAGTATGCATAATGCCTTTTTCAGGAGGCACAGAGCCTTTCCCCCTTTCCTCCATGTGGTACTGGGTCAGGGTAGAGGCAGTGAATTAGAGAAATCCTAGAAATGCAGTAAGCTACAGTTCCCAAAGGCTCACACGTGAGCCTTGTAGATGTGGCCAGTGTGGGTCCTCACTTAAACCAAATAGCTGGGGAAAGACTAGCTTTGGGCTACCTTAGCGTCCTCCCCAGAGCATTCCTGAGCTATAAGTAGCAAAAGGCTTGTTAGCCCTGACACCTCTCTTCATACCAAAGCCACCAATTTTTAAAATCCCTCATGTTCCCAGCACTGTACTGTACACCTCACATAGATCTCATTTGACCTTTACAATACCTTTGAGGTCAATGCTATTGTTAAGTCTATTTTGTAGTTAGGGAACCTGAGATGTTATTTAAACTAGTAAGGTTTGGTGTGGGTTATTCTATAGCAAGAGCTAGTTGATACACTATGTCTCCAAACCTGTAAACCTGTGGGTTTTTTCCCCTCACTCTACTGAACTCATAATCTTAAATTACAGACTGCTGAAGAGGAACTTCATAAGTCAGATAAAAGGTTGGGTTAAGTGACTTCCAAACCACCCTCTCTGAAGTTTGTTAACCCTCCAGGGCTTCAGTTTCTTCATTTATAAAATCAAAATAGGGCTTCTGCTAGGTCCTGCTATTAATCTGGCAAAAATATTTTCCTCAACCAATATTAATAAAGAAGATAAAAAACAGTTTGCATTCATTTGGGCTGGGGAGCAGTACACATCCGCTGTCTTGTTCCAGGGTCATGTCCCAGGAATCTCTGTCACAACATAGTCCAAAGGACCTTGATCACCTTGGCCTTCCACAGAACATCACCGGGCCCTCTCTACTGATTGAACTTGATGAGCAGAAAGTGGAAAGTAGTTTGGAATTTGTTGTAATATATATATATATATATATATATATATATATATATATATATATATATATATATATATATATATATATATATAGATATTCTGCACATCAGTCAAGTTTCTGGGTCCAGTGGTTGGATCATGCCAGGACATCCCCTCTAAGATAAAGGTCAAGTTGC
>NW_017731392.1:691540-700890 GCF_001890085.2 Hipposideros armiger | reverse complement strand
GCTGCTCAGCTCGGGCTGGAATCGAACCGCTGTTGCTCAGAGCTCAAACTCTTGAGCGAGCTCTTAACCAACTGAGCCACTCGGCCGGCCCAAGAAGGCTGTCAGTTTTGAATGGGACCCAGAACAAGAGTCTCAGAAGATCCAGGCTGCAGTACAAGTGACCTGCCGTTGGGCCCTATTGACGCATCAGACTCAGTAGCGTTAGAGAGAGAGCAACAATAAAATCAAGACTGAGTGGAGTCTCCGCCAAGGCCCAATAGGAGAGTCACAGCACAGGCCCCAGGGTTCTAGAGTAAGGCCACGTCATCTAGGGTAGAGAACAAATTACCATTTGCAAAGCAGCATCTTACCAGATGTAGTACTGCGCCCTCATAGAGGTTGAGGCCCTAAGCATAAAATTACTAATCATGGGGTGAGTATTATTAGATCCAACAAGCCACAAGGTCAGGCAATCCATCATATGATGGAAATAGTACATTCAGACTTGGATCCAAGCAGACTCCAAAGGTATAAGTAAGTTTATGTAAACAGATAAACATATAACACAGACTTTCATATCACTTCCCTCTGTTGTACCAATGCCTTGTCCTCAGCTCTCACCTATTGCCTCATGGAGAGCCACCAGCTACCAACTAACAGAGGAGGGGAAAACTCCAGTCTGGCTCATAGATGGGTGCTAAGTAAACATATACAGATATCACATTTCAGAATCACTATACAGAGGTAGCCCTAAGGCACGGTGCTGAAGGAAAGTCCTCCCAGTTGTCAGGGCTTTGGGCCGTGCACTTGGCCATCACTTTCTATAAAGAAAGAAATAGCTTGAAGTACAAATATACATAGGGAAGCGGAAAATGGTAGGGCCAGATGGTCAGGATCCTGGCAGAAGAAAGATTAGAAGACCATAGAAAAGGAAGTCTGGGAAAGAGGCATGTGGAATGGGGAGCAACGTGATTGTGTCTTCGAAGAGGAGGCACTGAGCAGGCAGGTGGAATAAGTCATCCCATGAATGTTAGCCAGCTTCTCCTCTCAGCTGCTCAGTCCTTGGACAATGGGCCTTTGAGTGACCATTGTGGCAGGGATGGGGACTATAAATGGGCCCAAGATCAGAAATTGCCTAAGATATAAATGGGCCTGAGATCAAGTCTCTCATCAGGGCTCTTCCAGCCACTGCCACATCCTAACAGCTGCAGAAGACTGGCGCTGAATATCTGATACAGGACTATATCTTAAGGAAACCAGCTAGCCAAACAGTGGCATGGATTATTGATTGTATGATTACCAGGTTATTAGAAGGGATCATATTGAACACCTCCCACTCTGGTCAGAGCAATGACCTGTCCTCAGCAGAAAGACACCTATCTTCTCTGGGTATGGACTTACCTTCCCTGCCTGCAGTGCCTCTTCCTGCACCACATCCCAAGTCTTACAGAATGCCTGGCTTGTTGACATGAGACTCCCACATACCATTCTCTCAGATCAGTGGATTGATTTAACAGTGAAGAGAGGTGACATTTGGCATGTAACTATGAATCTTATTTGTCCTATTGTATTTCAAATCACCTGGAAGAAGCCAGCATGCTAGAATGATGGAATAGTCAATTAAACACTCAGTGATGGCATCATCCAGGAAACACACTCTGCAGAATTAGCGTGCTGTCCTCCGGGATGCAATATATACACTGAACCAAATGTTGATTTATGGAGTGTCCCCAGTATCCAGGAATTAATAAAGTAGAAGTGGGACTGACCCTTTTCACCATAACTCCAAGGACCTATTTGTGAAATCCGCGCTTCCTATTCTTGCAATCTCAGTTAGTGTTAGATTATAAATCCTTTTTTCAAGAGTGGTAGGGGATGGATGTTTCCACAAGGGGACTCAGTAAGCGTTCCACTGAACCTAAAACTACTATTAGCATCTAGTCATTTTTGGCTTCTTAAGTCAATGTGCCAAAAGACAGAGACAGAAATTACTACATTAACTCATATGAGGTCTGGCAATTAAGTTTGCGAACTTGTTGCAACGATGTTTCTAACCTTTTTTGATATCAGAGAGATTATTCATTATGAATTTGTACCAACTAGACAAACAGTTAGCCAAGTTTATTACTTGGAAGTGCTGAAAGGCTGCATGAAAAAGTTAGACTAGGGGCCAGCCTAGTGGCGCATTGGTTAAGAGCTGGCTTGGGACACCAGCTCTGAGCAGCAGGGCCCCAGTTCAGATCCCACGTGAGGACCAGTGACGCTGCGCCCTCTACAGCTAAGATGGTGAGCAGCAGCTCCACCTGGAGCTGGACTGCCATGAGTCGCCGGCGACGGCGTAGGCTGCAGCCCCTATTGCAGTGGGCTGCCATAAGCTACAGTGTGTGGCCGGAAGTCAGCGAGAACAGCCAGCAGCTGTTGTGAGCTGCCAAGAGCGGCTGTGAGCTGCTGTCCAGAGGCCGGCGACCAATCTGCCTCACCCAGGAAGAACGCAATGATAATACCAACATGGGCCAGTGAAGCGACGTCCTCCACAACTAGACTGAAGAACAAAAGGACAGCAACTTGTCTGTTCCCCTCCCCCAATTTCCCAATAAAATCTTAAAAAAAAAAAAAAGTTAGACTACCTGAACTTTTCACTAACAATTCATGGCTCTTGCATCACAACAATGCACCAGCTCACACGGCACTGTCTGTGAGGGAGTTTTTAGCCAGTAAACAAATAAGTGTATTGGAACTCCCTCCCTACTCACCTAATCTGGCCCCCAATGACTTCTTTCTTTACCCGAAGTTAAAGGAAATACTGTCAGGAAGACAGTTTGATGACATTCAGGACATCAAGGGTAATATGACTGCTCTGATGGCCATTCCAGGAAAAAGAGTTCCAAAATTGCTTTGAAGGGTGGACTAGGCACTGGCATCAGTGCATAGCTTCCCAAGGGGAGTACTTTGAAGGTGACTATAGTGATATTCAGTAATGAGGTATGTAGCGCTTTTTCTAAGATGAGTTCATGAACTTTATTGTCTGACTTCATATGTTTATTGTTTATCTCCTCCCATTGTAGAATTTTATCTCCTTCAGGAGGAACTCCATGAGACTAAATCTTAGTTTTCTTTACTGGCCTATCCCTAGAACAAAACTTGGCACATTGTTAACACTCAATATATGAATATTAGGAACTGTTAGGTATTACCAGGTATTATTATCAAGTATTATTATTATTATTATTATTATTATTATTATTAGGAAAGATGTTAGGTATTCTTATACTCTTCATTTGTAGAGAAGAAGACGACTAAGGTGGCACAGGATGAGAACTTCGGTCTTTTCATTCAATTCAGTGATCCTCCTGATATCTTGTGGGAACTTGGCTGCTGCGGTTGAGGCAAGATCTCCAAGTTAAGTGGAAAGATTCAGACCTAGGTTTTCCCAGATCTCACAGGTCCCAGCTTTCATTGTTAGAGGCCGGAAACTGCAGGTTTCTGTGGTTAGACTACGACTTTGTCTCCTGAACAGGAAGTCAGTTAACCATGGCAGTACTCAGAAAACAAACTGACACAACATACATTTTCCTAGGTTTGTCTTGAAGCAGCTTAATTCGATTCCCAGTGACAAGTACACAAAAGAAAAGGTGAACTTACGACAGCTGTTTTCAGGTGTTCTTATCAGAATCATAGGCTACTTAGTCAAATAGCAGAAATTCTGAAAATTAGGGTTGGGAATGAAATCCAATGTAAACCGAGGGGATTTGACTAGTTTAGTGGAGAGTTTTGGCTTTACTAATTATTTGCTCTGTAAAACTGTGTTTAAAATAATTACCTGAAAAAAATTATAACTGGGCACTTGGAAAAAATGGTTTGAGAAGTTTGACTCAGATTCTCAGTGTCTTAAGAGATTTTGTTTTTTGCAAAAACAGACATGTTTTGTTTTGGCTTTATATTAAAAATTATTTTTCATTCAGCTGGAAGCCAGGTAAATAAGTATTTTGGTTACCTAGTGTTACATAACCAGGATTAGTTCTGTCTGTGAGTAAGCTGGGCTCACTCATGCTGCTGTGTTCAGCTGGAGACTCAGCCGTGGAACTTATGATAGACGTCAGAAAACTTTTTCTATAAAGGGCCAAATATTAAATATTTTAGGCTTTGATGGTCATATGGTCTCTGTTGCATATATTGAAGTTTGCCATTAAACTTAAGTTTGCACAAAAGCAGCCACGGGCAATATGGAAGCAAGCGAGTGTGGCTATGCTCCAATAAAGCTTTGTTTGTGGGCTCTAAAATTTGAATTTCCTATTATGCTCACAAATCACAAAATATTATTTCTTTAAAAAAATATTTTCAAACCATTCAAATGGTTAAACCATCCTTGGCACATAGGCTATGCAAATTACCTGGGTTAGATTTGGCCCACAGGCTACAGTTTGCCAATCCCTAGTTAAACAGTCCAGGATTGTCTCACTCACATGTCTGGCAGTTATAGCTGGCTATTGTCTGGGGCACCTTAGTTCCTGTCAACAAGGTCTCTTATCCTCTCGGAGGCTGGACCAGCTTCCGTTCATGGTGGTTCTCAGGGCAGCATTCCAAGTGGGGGAACGCAGAAACTGTGAGGACTCTAGAGGCCTAGACTGCAGGCCTCACACAGCATTAACACTGTTATATTCTCTTAGTCAGAATAAGTCCTAAGTCCTGCCCAGACTCAAGGGGTGAGAGAATAGACTTGATCTCTTGATGAGGGGAGCTGTAAAATATTGTGGCTGTGATTTTTCAGTCTAACCATGAGTCACTGTTATAGGTCGAATTGTGTCTCCCCAAAATTTGGACCCTATTTACAAATGAGGTCACATTCTGACATACTGGGGGTTAGGATTCCGACATATGAATTTTGGGGTAACCAGTAAACCACCAGAAGCTAGGAGAGAGGTGTGGAACAGATTCTTCTTCACAGCCCTCAGAAGGAATCCACCCTATCGACATGTTGGTCTTAGAATTCTAGCCGTAGAATTGTGAGAAAATAAATTTCTGTTGTATAAGTCTCCCTGTTTGTGCTACTTTGTTATGGCGGCCCTAGGAAACTAATACAGTAATCATAAGTAAAAGGTAATTTTTCAAGCACTGAAAACGCAACTGGAAACCAATGAGAGATTACAACCCATTGAAGATCTGAAGTTCAGCATTCAGACGCCTCCGCTGAAATCTGTTGACAGATTAAAGTATTCCAAAAGTCACTTTGAATGATTTTACATGAGTTTGTTACAAATATCAAGGGTTGGAAATCTTCACACTTCACACTTTTCAAAATAGAAATCCAGGCAATAATATTCTTGATCCTAATTTGTATTCCTACACAAACATGAAAACAAATTGAAGCAAACCAACAGTCAAAAATCAAAACATTTAGGGATAAAAAGGGCCATTTTTATGATAGCATCTAGTCTGATTTTATTTAATAGCTGAGAAAAATAAGTTTAAAAATTGTGTGATTTATCTAAATCCAGGAAGTCAGAGTGCGAGGTCACTTACTATGTACGTACTGTACGTAGTACAGGCTATGAATGTACTGTGACGTCATTATTCTTCACCAAACGCTCTTTCAGCCAGCAAGTTGGCTCCCTCCTTCTTTTCCCCCCAAAATGTCATACTGTAAAATTTCAGTTTAGGGTTTATAAACATATTTTTATATATATAGTCTCATCTTTTCCCTGAATGGTAGGATTTATTATTTCAGTTTTATAGATAAGAAAATGGGAACTCACGGTTATGTAAGATAACCAATTTAAGTAGACAGAACTTGAACTCAGGTCTTCAGATGCCAAACTTGAACCACTTTCTACAGGACTTCAGCTGCCTTCCTAATAATACAGAAGAAAGGCATCTTAGAACTCAAATGCATATATATTTATATGCCTCAAATTCCTACCCTAAATGTGGTTAGAGGGGTGTGGATTCTCATTTTGTGGTATGAAAGACCAACTAGCATGGAGCATACCCCTTATGGGGTGAGGTTTTTCAAACATTGTTATTCACTGTTGTCATACTGTTGCCTTTTCAAAACTATGGGCTGTCACTAGTAACTTTCACTCCTCCAGGTAATCGAAGTGTTCCCGTCCTTAAGCACTCGGGCTAAGATGGCACTTAGCATTTTCTCATTTCTCATAAAAGCATTACAGAATTGGGGTTAGTAAAGAGAGTGGACTTAGGAAACAGCAGATCTGACTTCAAACTCTGGCTCTGCCACTTGCCAGCTAGGTAGATGTCTAATCTCCAAGAGTCTCTATAAAATGGGGACCAAAAAAAAAAGCACTAGCACTGTACTCAGCACATAATGATTCTCAGTTTTAGTTATCAATATTATTAATCTATAGCATTTCATTAATTGGAAGGCATGTCTAAACCATTAAAGAATGCAGGACAGAGCATTAGATAGGGATAGTCACTGGGGTTCATTCCTTGACCACGGTGTGTACCTCCCAGAGCATTTTTATTCTGGAAATTGGTAGCGTATTTTATCCATGTTACCATTTAATGAATCAGGTTCTCCTTTCTGCTTTGATTGCTAGGAAGATCAGAACCAAATTTGTAGAACCGGAAGTCCTGTGGATCTTTGACCAGACTTTCCCTTTTTCTTGATTATCATTCTGTTCAGTTTATATTTATTCTGATCCTAATTTTTATTTTTATTGTATCACATGGCTTCTTATAAATTACTTTAAGTCTTCCGTGGGACAAAGTCAGGTATGTAACTAAGTTACCGAGGCATTTCAACTTATTGAAGTATCAACATGAAACGCTTTGATTTCTTTCAAATGCTGCTCCCAAGGTCCAGTTACATTCCATCAATTCATACTTTATGCATTAACAGCATCTTAGATATATTCCATAACATTCTTTTCACTTTCTGCTGTTAAAATTTAGTCTAGTACAGTATAAAACGTCAATCATCCATATGGTTCAAAGCTCTAAACCTTTCCTCTCCACTTGTCTGGGCTCCTTCACTGTGTTGGGGTGTTATATTAATCAGGGTTCTCCAGAGAAATAGAACCAATAGAATATTATATCTGTATGTCTATATCTATATTTACCTATCTAGAGATTCATTATAGGGAATTGATTCACGTGATTATGGTTGCTGACAAGTCCCAAGCACTGCAGTTGACAAGCTGGAGACCCAGGAGAGCTGGTGGGGTAGTTCCAGTCCAAGTCTGAAGGCCTGAGAACAAGAAGAGCCAAGAGTGTAAATTTCAGTCTGAATCTGAGTTCAAAAGCACAAGACTGATGTCCCAGCTCAAAGTCAGGCAGAGAGATCAAATTCTCTCTTACTTAGCCTTTTATTCTATTCAGGCCTTCAAGATATTGGATGAGGTTCACCTACACTGGGGAGGGCAATCTACTTTATTCAGTCTACTGATTCTAATGTTAATCTCATGTAGAAACACCCTCAGAGACACACCAGGATAATATGTAGCCAAATATCCAGACACCCTGTGGCCAGTTAAGTTGACACATGAAGTCCACCATCACAAGTGGGGAAAGGGCAGGAGAAAGGACAAAGTTGTTTTCACTTAACTGGATGAGGTCCTCCCTTGTTGTACTGCTAATTATCCAGCTCATAGGCCTGTGTGTGACAGATGTTCATGCAGCAGTTCTCTGAAGGCTCCGGAAGACCTCCTTTCTCTCCCACTGCTTTATAACTTTCTGACTAGATTTGTCTCCAGCTCCACCTCTTCCACTCCTGGACTCTCCCTCCACCTTAGCTCCCACCAAGGGCAGGCAGCATATGCAACATCCTCTTGTTGTTGGGTATTTGCCCTGAATAGACAACCCTCCCAGGTGGGTTAACAGCAAGATGGCCCAGGCCCACTCCCTGCAATGCCCTGTGCTGTCCCATGGGAAACTCAAGCTCATTGCCAGACCCAGTGGTGGGCATGGAGCTGTTCCAAGTGGTGGGTCATCTCTGCACCCTCCATTCACATCTCTCCATTTCTGTTTGATGCAGAGGTCGATGAGCTGTCTGCTGTGAATATCCAACTGTCGGGGAGGGGAGGTCAGCCTCTTTTTCATGCTGGAAGCTCCAATCTCTATACTCAATTTTCTCTCAGTTGTCCCCTCCTTACTTGGCTAGGGTGAGACCCTCCATCTCATCCAGGAAACTGCAGTAGTAGCCATGACTGATACTTTCTTAGACTTCCATTCTATTCCCAGTCTTTTCTTATAGAAGACAATGTCAGCTCAACAGGGGTGACACCATCTCCTAGGGGCGCTTTGGAAATACATGGAGCTGTTACTGGTTGTCACAATGAGTGGGAGATGGCACTGACACTTATTGGGCAAGGCCAGGGATTCCAGACTTCCAGCAATGCACAGGACAATTTCACACCATAACTGTCTCACATCCCGCATGTCTTTCTGGTACCCTCCAAGGCATTTTATAATTATCTAAGTCTAGAACCTAATTCAGTTTTATATGAAAAATGCAATGTATTTTTGTATGGCTTTGATAGATATTGAATATTCCAGAAACATGACTACCATGTAAATCAAGGGAAGGTTATAGAGTATTTGTTTTTCTAGGAAATTTATCAAGAACTATTGACCATTTTGGACAATCACATCACTGATGATAAGGCCAACTGTGCTGTTTAAGTTGCCAATGTATTGATCTGTATTTTACCTGTTTCATGGACAATAAGTCTATATATACAAACAAATTTACTTATTTACCCTTGTGTCAATATGTTAAATATAAAGACAA
This sequence comes from Hipposideros armiger, assembly GCF_001890085.2. NCBI lineage: Eukaryota > Metazoa > Chordata > Mammalia > Chiroptera > Hipposideridae > Hipposideros > Hipposideros armiger. The sequence continues at coordinate 692,162 of NW_017731392.1, read as the reverse complement.
AGTGTCAGTGATATTCAATCTTACATTTTTTTAAAAATCCAAACTTATTCATTATATATAGTAGACCCAAACAATCAATGACTTTATTATATCTTCTAGTGTTGTGCCCCAGAAAATATCTATTAAAACATATACTATTGGGCCGGCCGAGTGGCGCGATGGTTAAGAACTGGCTTGGGATGCCAGAGGGCCCCGGTTCGGATCCCACATATGAGGGCCAGTGACACGCCTCACCTGGGAAGAGCGCAATGATGGTGCCAACTTGGGCCAGTGAAGCAACATCCTCCACAACTAGACTGAGAAGCAAAACGACAGCAACTTGTCTGTTCCCCTTCCCCCAATTCCCCAGCACTGTTCCCATCCCCCAATTCCCCAATTAAAAAAAAAATCTTAAAAAAAAAAAAAGAGTAGTTATCTCTAAAGTTTGGTATGCCTCTCTGTCAATGAGAGTTGGTGTTAACAGGCATCACCAATTAGGACTTAATTAGGATGAAGAATCAGGAATAACCTGATGAAGAAAGTCATATTGAGGGTAACAAAGAAGAATTCTTTAGGGGAAAAAATAGGCACTACTTTGTGAATGATGATGGGAACCAGGGCATTATGTATAGTCAGTGAGCCA
>NW_017731392.1:684003-691522 GCF_001890085.2 Hipposideros armiger | reverse complement strand
ATATATATATATACTATTGTAATTATAAATTACCTCGTCTTTATTTATAGTATTTCTATCAAGTTAGGGCATTATATTGGTTTTGGGGGGGAAATTATATGTATATACAAGTTATATTATCTATCAATTACATTTCATGATGGCAAATGGCATTGAACAATATTTGTTATTAAAAGGAAGAATGCAGTCTGATGAAATTGATAGTCACCCATATAGACTGAGGAGGTAGTATGGAAGAGGTAGTAATATGGCTTCTGCAGGGCTAGTTTTACCATCTCTTCCCTGTGGTAATGTTTTGGCCCCAACTCTTATAGTGTGTGGGTGCTCTCCTTGTTTTTCAGTCATAGACCTTAGACAACAAATCTAGGACAAGAAGAAAAACACCACTCAGTATCTTAGTAAAGGTATAAATTAGTAATATTTACTATTAGTTATTAGCAATTTCTGGATAGTGAGAATGTGGGATCAGGAGATGCTCTGTATCCTCCTTCTCACAAATTTTAGCTCTATTCCTGTTTTGTTTCAATGTTTCACTATGTAATATACTGCTCACTAGGTCTAGCATTACTTACTTTGGTCCAGGTACATTTAGTTCAATTCAATTCAAATCAATGCACTTCACTTTGTTTCACTTCAACGCAACTCATCCCATTCAGTTCCAGTTCAGTTGGAATCAACTCAATTCGAATTCTGAGAATTCTCAGAATTTCTGAGGTAGGCCTCCATTTTCTCATCTGCAAAATGATGTGGTTGAACTAAATAGATCAGAGATGACATAATTGTGTGAGCATGCTGCCACTTTTTATTCTGGTGTCCATGCAGGCATAGCTAATCAATCACGACACTTTATCTTGCCAGTCTTAACCCACCCTAAGACTATTTTTCAAAACAACACATCAGAGTAGTCATGATCAATTGACCAGAGGTGTCCCAGGAGAAGTAGTTCAAAGGGCACTGGACAAAGAGTCAGACAGACCTTGGCCCACATCTTGGCTGTTCATAACTAGGTATGTAACTTGGAGCCAATCACTTACCCTCATTGGGTCTTAGTTTCTTTTTCTGTTAAACTGGGAACAACAACCCCTAACTCACAGAGTTCTAGAAAAGATAATAGATATCAGGCTTCGCAACTGGTATAGGGCTAGACAAATCTAAATAGTTCTTACTGCAATGGTCTCCACAACATTCTGAGATTTACTGACCAAGCCCAGGGGAGAGGAAGCAGGCTCCATATCTGGGATATTTGTTGCCTCTGAGGCTCAGCCAATTTTCTTTCTGTAGCTGGACTTTTAGGTGGTGAGCCTGCCCATGAGACATTTATTTGAAAACAGACTGTAAGGTCTGAGTCTGAATCCCAGATCGCCTCCTTTCTAGCTGTGTGAATAAGTTGTTTTAACCTGTCAGGCTCAGTTTTTTTCATTTATAAAATAGTGAATATTTGTATCTGTAGTAAAGGGTTACTGTGAAATTTAAGTGAGCTAATTAAACATTGATCCCAGGGTGTGGCATATGGTGAATGCTCAATAAATGGTAATAAGCAGGTTAGGTTGAGGGAAAAGTCTCATTACAGTTTAGAATTTGTCCTAGGTGGAAAGTTTCACACCTTATATAGCCCTTCTGAAAGGCTTTAAAAATCTTTTCTAATCAATTTTATGAGCCATGAATTTAAGGGATAGGCTCCCCTGCCTTTCTGGCTTAGACTCTCCTAAACATGTGTGTATGCGCACACACGGGAAATATAGAAAAATGGAGCTGTGCCCTTAACATTCTGCATTATACCTGTCTCCCTTGCCCCTCACTGCAACTGTCTTCAGCAGCCAAAATTGGTGCTGTCCATTTTGAGGATTTTCTGCAGGCTTTAGAAGGATTCATTAAAAATGAATTCCCTAAAATGCCATGGAGGAATGCTTGATTCAGCAAAGCTCTTTAATTAGAAAAATTATTTCCATCCCTGCCCCCTTTGCAATAGGTTGAAAGTTTTTTAGCTAGCCTTTTGATCAAGGGGCACCTTAGAAAAATATTGGGTCATTGGAAAAGTCATGACGTATTTTGTCTGTGTTTTTCGAAGGTCATTTATTTATATATAGAACAAAGATCAATCAATGATATATTGCCTGTTTTGTTCAAAAATCTTTTGCCATCTTTCACTGAGCTTTGTAATTCCTCATTCATAGAAGGACCTGTCTTTATTTGCGAAAAACGGAACAAGGTGCTGATTTACAGCCTCATCTGAATTGAACGTTATACCACGCAAGGAGTTTTGAAGACAGCAAAACAAATGGAAGTCTGACGGTGCAAGGTCAGGCGAGTATGGTGGGTGTGGCAACACATCCCATCCACGCTCCAATAATTTTTGATGGGTGATCAAAGTTGTGTGTGGTCTTGCGTTGTCGCGTTGGAACACAACTCCTTTACAATTAACAAGTTCTGGACGTTTCTGGATGATGGATTCGTCCCAATTGTCCAACTGCTGACAGTACACATTCGAATTGATTGTTTGGTTTCTAGGTAGGAGCTCGAAAAACAGGACACCTTTAAAATCCCACCACACTGAGAGCATAACCTTCCTCTGATGAATGTCTGTTTTTGATGTCATTTGAGGCGAATCATCACATTGGGACCAAGACCGTTTGCGCACCACATTGTTGTAAACAATCCACTTCTCATCACCAGTTATCAGTCGCTTCAAAAAAGGATCGTTTTCCTCACGTTTAATGAGCATTTTGCAGATGTTTATCCACAGTGCCATCAAATGAACTTCTTTGAGTTCATGCGGAACCCAAATATCAAGCTTGCTTTCATATCCCAGCCTCTTCAGGTGGTTGTGAATGCTTGAATGATGGATGTTAAATGTTTCTGCAATCTCTCGTGTAGTGTAACGTGAGTTTGACTAAATCAATGTCTTTATTTTGTCGTCATCAACCTCAGTGGGCCTCCCTGACTGAGGAGCGTCGTTGAGATCAAAATCACCAGCACAGAATTTTGTGAACCATCGCTGGCACTGATGTTCTTGTAGAGCATTGTCACCATAAACTTTATGTAACTTTTCATAAGCTTGAAGTGAGTTCTTCCCTTTATGGAAGTAAAACAGTAAAATATGGCGAAAATGCACAGTTTGGTCTTCCATCTTCAACTTTTTGTAAAATCTCCAAAACTTAGCCAAATTGCTCAATTTTTTTTAGAATGAAGCTAGACTGTCAGCTGTTAACTGACATAGCAATAACATAGATGTGAATGGCTCTAATACTTCCAAAAATGAACTAGCGCCATCTGTTGCAAACATGCATCATGACTTTTCCGACGACCCAATACTTCTCGGAATGGTTAAATCTCAGGCAAATAAAAATATCCTTTATCCTTCACGCTAAGCAACAAACAATTGCAGTGTTCTAGACGGTTCCTGGATTTAGCCACAGAAAGAAATAAGTGGAATTCTTAACATTTCAGAACTCTGGTGTGGCCATTTCTTTGAAAATTCTTTTATGTTTGTTTTTTTTAATCTTTCAATAGTTTCATTGTTGTACCTGAGCTTTCCTTATCCAGTGATTTACTCTAATTATCTAAATGATTCTGAAGGAGATGGTTTCCCCTCCAGTAAGGGCACAGTAAAGTGATCATAGCAGAGACATGACTGTAAATTGCTGTAGGATAGAAAAATCGACTAAATTGTAACAAGTGGCAGCTGCCAATGCAGAGCTTCTGCTGCCTTTTATAAACTGGGGCCTGGCTACACCACTCTGTCCCCTCCTGATCTTAGGTGTCTGCACATAAGGTGGGCTACTGTTTGTGACAGTCCTGAGTTTCCTGAGCATCATGCAGAGTGCAAGCATTGCCAGGCTACCGTAATCTCACTGGTGACCTCAACCTGTTACCATATTTGGGTATCCTTAATGCTCATTCCATCAATAGAAAACGCATCACAGCAGCAGCCAGAGCAAAAGGCAGGAGGAAGGAAGGGAAGGAGACAGAGAAAGGGAGAGAGAAGGGCAGACAGCCAATGACTGAGAGAAATATGCTGAGCCCCATGGAGAGACAACATAGGCAAGACCTACCCACTGGCTGCTACTCAGGGAATGAAACAGAGGCAGTCAGACAGACCAGATAAAGGAGAAAGAACACAAGGACACAAGGAACAGAGAGGGAGAGATAGAAGGGGACCAGAAATTCATATCTTTCTATAATCTATCTATCTATCTATCTTTTATCTATCATCTATCCATCTATCATTTATCTCTCTATCATCTTTCTATCATCTATCTATCTATCTATCTATCCATCTATCATTTATGTAAGTGTGTGTGTGTGTGTGTGTGTGTGTGTGTGTGTGTATTCATTCCCACACCAAAAGGCCTTGCTGGTCAGTGACCTAGTGGGATCTGCATTCTATGGTCCCACAGAGTCTGGAGGCATTTATTTGGTTTGAATGTCGAACATAAGGTACTAGTGAGCTCACCTACATCTATTCACATTTAAGTATAGGGATCTCACCTTAGAGTACCTGACAAAGGATCAGGAAGAAAAAGCCCTCTTCTTCTGAAAAACTTAGAAATTCAGTATTTCTAACCAATTCATGGTCTAATTTACACCTCCCAGAATAAATAAACTCTAGATTAGCACTTACTAGTTTTAGGTGTTCCTTTAACATAAACTGAGATTGTGTGCTCTGGAAGAATATCATTTAGAAACTGAGGTGCCCAGTTCAGAGACAACCTCCCCACCCCCTCCCCATTGGTGTCTTGGCCTCCTTTCCTCCACAGACCCAACCTGTGCTGGGGAAGATGAGGTGTGTTTAAGAACTGAGTGCTTTAGTTCCTTAATTTAGGGAAGAATTTCATCTCACCTGTGAGGAGTTTTCTAAACTGCATCCTGACTCTCTTGCCCCCAAAATGTGGTAGATATGGGTTGAAAGGGAGTAACTGGTTTTCTTTCTGTCTTTATTTCCATTTCTGGTAAGAAGGGGCTTAATTTTCTGGCATAAATGCCTTTCCTGGATTCACGCCCACAGTCCTGGAAGAGTTTAGCTATCAGTCGTCTAAAGTTTGATTGATTTGTCATTTTCTGATGCTGGAATGAGTTTGCTAGGGGGATTTATGATCACATTACCCTAACTGGCAAAAGCCTTGAGTGCTTGAGGATTTCCTGAAGAGACACTCCAAGAACCAACTGTGGCTTTTTGGTTTTCCTTAGGATGTGGTGTGATTTTCATGGTCTAATGCTTCCCTGTAAAAATACTCATACAGTGCAAATAACCTCTCCCTAAAATACTTTGAATCTCCCAATTCTGGAAGTGTGAGATTAAACCCCCTGCTTTAAATCACTGCAGGCAAATTATCCATGGGAAGAGACAGCAAGTTCTTTTTGGGCCCAAACAGTATTTTTTACTATGTATACCCATTCTTGACATGTCCAAGTACACAGATTTGGTCTAGATAATTTGATGCTATGTTGTTGACTGCATAAAAGTTCATTACTGGTAGAATTTTTTGTTGGATTATGTTTTTCATCCCCCTTTGTCCCATTTAGTGCTTTTTGCTTTATTTTGTCTGGTAGTAATATTGCCCTTTTTGCATATTTTGGTAGCATTTACATGGTTTCTCTTTGGCCATCCCTTTATTTACAACCTCTCAATGTCATCCTGGTATATAAGAGTATCTCTTATAAACAGCATATAACTGGGTTTGTATTGTTTTACCCCACATAAGAGTATGAGTATTTATCTTTTAAAGGAGGCATTTAACTCATTCATATTTATTGAATTGGACATATTCCTGCCATTTTATTTCATATTTATACCCATTCATTTACTATGTTCAGCAAATATTTTCTCAATTTTCTTGTTTCTCAGATACAGCGTTCTTGTAAATTGCCTTTGAGTTGTGTGGTTGTAACCATGGTGATGAATAACAGAAGTTTAACTTTTGATACCTAATGCCTTGAAGAAGGACTACTAGTACTTGCCTTGACGTTAATGATGTTTGAACCTGGTAAATCTTCTTGACAATGACTGCCACCGGGGTCATGCTCAGTTGTGATGGATTTAACTGCATTAACAGTGCTCTGGACTTGGAGTCAGCCTCAGGTCTGAATTCGCAGCCGCTTCCCCCACACCTACATTTGCTATGTGACTGTGGGTATTTAATTAACCTCTGTACCCACTAATTTCCTTAACAGTTAAAATCCCAGGGTGATTGAGGGAATTAACTGGAGCAATATAGGAAAGTACTTTCCACAATTCAAGGCTTATTTCAGAGTCTTAACAATGTCTATATAAAAATAAAACCCATGTCTCTCGGTCTGGGGTGTGTTTCCTTTTTGGAGCTGAGGTCTGGTTGGTATGCAGGAAAAGGAGGAGGCATGCGAGCTATGTTATCTGCTTGTCATCACAAGAGGAGCCAAGTGGCAGGCCACGGGCTGAAGTGCATCCGGAGCACCACCAGGGTGGGCCTTGGAATTCCACAGTGAAGACCCCGAGATAAGGAAGCACCACGGGTGGGGGCTGCTACGTGGCTTGGGCTTCTGCTGACCAGGGCCAGGTTCTTATGGGAAGAGAGAGGAGAAGGGAATGTGTCTACCAGAGCCACCAAATAAGGAAGGGCATCACCTCTTTCCAGTTCATCCAAGTGCAGATGTCAGCAACCAGAGCAACTCGGCCCCCATCTCAGACCCCCAAAACGTGGTTTTGAAAGGACCTAGGAAACATATGAACAAATCAAACATTCCTTTAATTTCTCGATATGATTTCTAACCTTTCATGTTTTTCCCCTTTTCCTTCTTTTGTACATAATTTACCTAGAAAAAGAGATCAGCCGTTCTGTGACGGCAGGAGCGGCTTTAAACATCACAAAGCTCCCGCAATTCCAGCCTCCTCCCTTCCATGCCCTGCCCAATGCGATTTGTCCAGGTTGGTGGTTCTGATCTGTTACAAGCCCAAACTGACTCCGGAGGGAGCAATTGGGTTGTGCCCCCAGAGGTCATTTCCTTGCCAAACATTCCTTTTCAGTGAGGACGTTTTCATCCCCTGGTAAACAATCCCCAGCCCGCACAAAGCCGAGAAGGGTGCCTGTCCTTCTTCACGCTCTCCACTTAGTCCTGAGCTGATTCCAACCCCAGAGGCGTCAGTCTGCTCTATAAATTCCTTTGTGAAACCTGAGAGCCTCGGCTCCCAAGGAGAGTAAAGATCTTGGAGGGGTTACAGTTTCCCTCCACCCCACAAGATCTGCTTGTGTTGGCAGCAGCGGAATATGTCTTTCCAAACAGGCTCTTCCCTTTCTTTGTGAATTCAGTTCAGAAAGCACTGCCAGGCTCTTTCCACGTGGGAGAGGTAAGATCACCTCCTGGGCAGGTCTACACAGGAGAAAGATGACATGCCTGGGGGACATTTCTAGTGAAAAGAGTCTGAACCTCCTTTTCAAGCGGTCACTATTAAGAGGAGCATGGCTCCACTTCCCAGGTGGGGGGGGAGGGGTCAGCCAGAGCTTCACCTGACGGGTGTGTGTGTGTGTGTGTGTGTGTGTGTGTG
>NW_017731392.1:657079-683983 GCF_001890085.2 Hipposideros armiger | reverse complement strand
GGGGGGGGGGAGGGAGAAGGAGGGAGAGAGAGAGATAGAGAGGAAGAAAGGAAGGAAGGAAGGAAAGAAAGACAGCGAAAGAAAAAGAGGAGGAAAGAAAGAAACCTTTACCTGGCTGGCCTTCAGCGGAGACCTGCAGTCTGTTGGGTCCCCAGTAATCCCTCACCAACGCCCTGCTGTTCTCCTCCTCCATTAACCTCCCTGAGTATTTTTGTTTTATTCATATTCTAGCCACCTCTTCTTTTTTTTTTTTTAATTTTTGGCAGGGAGTGTACACAGCATGGATCTAGACACTTCTTAACATATATGTTTCTTCAAGCCCGGCATTTAGAAATAAAGTAATAAGTCACCAACAGGTAGAATCTTAGAAAACTCATCTTTTAAAACAATATATTGTTTTGGTGACATTAAAGGAGAGAACGTGAAGAAAGAAGTCAGCTGTTGACTTACTGTAAGACTTTGAATTTCACCATTTGCATGAGGTCTATTGGATCTCGTGACCCCAGAGGTTTAACAAACGTTCAAGCTGGCCCCTGAATGTGTGTGTGCTGACAGAGGCCTACAGTGTTACTACACTCTCATCAGAAACATCCTACCACTTCCAGTTCGATCTTGGCGGCTTGGCGAGAAAGCAGGTCGCGGGGTAAGCCATTCCGGCTGAGTGCTTCTTTCCCCAGCCTCTGCCCAGCTGGCACCATCGAAAGTGGACGCAGCTGAGAGAGCACTGCCCGCAGGAGCCTCATTCTGTGGCATTCCCGGGGCTCTGGCGGAGCTCTGAACACCGGCTGGCAGGGAGGGCACTGTGCCCGTAGACAAGCTGGCTCCCTGACTTCCGGCCCCTCCCTGTGACCCCACGCTGGGGCCGCCTTCTTTTTGTTTGTTTTTTATTAAACACGCGTTTATTGAGTGCCTACTATGTACCAGGGACGGCTCCAAGTGCTTGGCATACATCAGGGAGAGAAACGGACAAACAGCCCTTGCTCATGGAGCTTAAGGTCTAGGGCAGTGTGGCAGTGAGGTTTTAAGTGTCAGGATGTTTACAAAGGGAGGTTTTAGTCTTTAAAGTAAGAGGGTCCTGCCTGCCTGAACCTGACCCTTCCTGATGAACAAGGAATGGACTCAATGACCACTCAATGTTTTTACTGGCCTGAAATGTCTCTGATTCCCGAAAAAATTATACTTGCGATGTTTTGCAGTATTTTCTCTTTTATTAGGAAACTCGAAACTACACCAAGAAATTTTTTTCCAATACTCCTTACTGGGAGTCAGAAATTGCATTTTAAAAATAATTTTCCCCTGCTTTAATAAATTGGCTAAAAAGGGAAAATGGATTTTCTTTCTATGTTTGCAGTCACAGAAGCACTTATCTCTCACCCCAAGTGGATGTCCTATGTAATTGGATGTGAAGTAATTCCAAAGTTGCATCAAAATCTTTCAGAGCATTACTATGACAATCAGACTTCTTTTTAAAAAAACCACTTCAATGCAAATTCTCCATCATCCTACTGTCCATTGAGTGAAATTTCATCTCATGAAGTAAGTTCAGCTTTTCAAAAAGTTTAGGGGCAGGAGAATCATTATGCATTTATATTAGCTGATTCTCCCACACACCCATTCTTCTCAAAGTTGTAATAAGAAGTCCACTCAACCTTATCACAGTCTCAGAAAGTTGACTGTTAAAGGCTCTTACTAAGACTATTAAGAATTAATGCAGGAACAGCCGAGTGGTGCGGTGGTTAAGGCTGGCTTGGGATGCCAGAGGGCCCCGGTTTGGATCCCACATATGAGGGCCAGTGACACTGCCCTCTACAGCTAACATACTGAACAAAAGCTCAACCTGGAGCTGGGCTGCGTGAGTCATGGTGACAGCGTAGGCTGCAGCCCCTGCTGCAGTGGGTTGCCATGGGCTACTGTGTGTGGCCAGCAGCCAGCGTGAGCGGCCATCCAGAAGCCGGTGACTGATCTGCCTCGCCCGGGAAGAGCGCAATGATGGTGCCAACTTGGGCCAGTGAAGCAACGTCCTCCACAACCAGACTGAAGAACAAAAGGACAGCAACTTGTCTGTTCCCCTTCCCCAGTTCCCCAGCGCTGTTCCCATCCCCCAATTCCGCAATAAAAATCTTCAAAAAAAAAAAAAAAGAATTAATGCAGGGGCCTAAAAAAAGAACCCATTGTTTGGGGAAATAAGAATTTTTATATAAGGTCACTGACAGCCCTTCCTGACCTTTAATCACTACCTTTTCTATACAGATTCCAGCAAAGGCAAGAATTTGGGCAGAGATTCTCAGAGAGCAAGGAGGAGAGAAGCCTTATCAAATCTCTAAGGTCTGGAAAGTTTGGAAAAGCATATTCAAAATTACCATTGCTTTGATTGGGTTCAGGCTTCAAGTTGATTTTGACATTTTTATTCATGTCAACAGAAGGTGTGTGAGTTTCATATTTATCAAGTGAGGGCCTTAAAGACGGTTGAAACACACTGGGCTAATGAAAGCTTTATGGACCATTTCCTATTTCAGAGGCTTTGGAGAATCAATTCCGCTGTCCGCATGAGCTGCTTCAGTCATTAATGTTTTGATTCAGTGGTTTGGGGGCCTCGATTAAACTTTAGGGCCCCAGAAATCATTTCATTCTAAGCTGTCTTTTGGTGAGTTGAGGATTTGCGATTCTAAGAGGAGAGGGGACTTGCTCAACTAGACACAGGGCAGAGCCAGGATTAAAGGCCAGATTCCCTAATGCCTCATCATCCCATGCCCTTCATTCTTCACAACTTCATGCATACACTGACTTCCCTGACCCTTCTCGGCTTTGGTGGTACAAGTGTGTTATATTAATATGCAGTTCTCCTAAATACTTCAGTAGAACTGTGAAAACGCCACAAGAGCCGGAGACTTTGTCTCTTGTGAGCACAGGTATATCTCCACTCTGGGAAAGTTCCTGACACCTGGTAGAGCCAAATAAATATTGAATGAGTAAATTGTGTGTGTGTGTGTGTGTGTGTGTGTGTGTGTGTGTGTTTCCCATAGTCTTAGTAAAGGGAAAGCCTTTAACAATCAAAATTCTGAGACTGGGCTAAGGATGGCTTGACTGCCTATTACAGCTTCAAGAATAAATGTATGCATATTTACATATATATCCTTTTAAATTTATACCCTGTAGTGCTATTCTCAGTGCTGAGTGGAAATTAGAATCAACTGGAGAATTCTTTGTAAATGACAATACCTGGACCTCAGAGTAAAGATTCAGGTTTCATCTACCTGGGGTGAGACCTGGGCATCAGCACCTTTTAAAAGCTTCATAGCTGATGCCAAGATGTACCCAGACTTCAGAGTCACTGCCCTGGGAAGGGTTAGCTCACATCTGAGGTGCCCTACCTGGGAGATGATACTTGTGGTTAGTTAGCATTTGAAAGATGCTAATGAGTTGCACATGCTCCACATCTTTACCTCTAGTAATAGAGGATTGTATGTTAATTAGCATTAGAAATGTTACAAATTGTCATTGGGAAGAGGATTTGAGACATGTGGTTGGCTAGAGAAGAATATAAGACTCCTGCCAGGCGTCACTAAATATTTTGTCCCACTATGTGCCAGGCACTGTTCCATGCCTGTTGGAGTCCTAGGCCTATATAGCAAGTGCTAGGACTCTGTCAGATCTCAGGCTGGGCCATATACAGAAGGTCCTGTCATTTGAAGGCTAGAAAATTCGCTGAAATCCGTTGCTAGAATGTGGTTTCCTTTATCCTGAAGTGAACCTTTTATGCGGACACTGTTTGAGGGCCTAAGTGAACAGGGGGCTGTCTTCACTGAGTTTACAGAAGAGCCCGTGTGACTGTGTGTGCCTATTGACTGACACAGGCTCATATGTGTGGCAGAATTTAAGGGGAGACACATTATTTACTGTAACAAGGCATGCACTGTAAGGTCTGGGGGGCAAGTCCTACAGCTTTTGCCTACCTCTAACGCTGGAGCCCGCCGATATCCGCAAGCAAAGAAAGCTTGTACTGAGTGGCTTACAGCCATGTGCTTGCATCTTCTGTCCCAGAGCGCTGGGAAGAATAAGACATTAATCTTGACTCTTCACTTTAAGAGATGAAGGCAGATGCCACAACCCTGCTCAAAAATGTCTCAGTACTTTGGCTTTTCAAATAAATGCAGGTGATTCCATTCCTGGTTGGCGGGGGAGAGGAAACAACCTTGAACCTTGTTTGTTTCACTTTTATGACCTCCCTTTGGCATTTGCAAGTGTGTAACTGAGCCATGGCTTGGCCATAAGGATACTTGGATTCCTAGTCAGGCAAAGTCAGCTATTTCTCGGAGCCAAGGAAGGTGAATAGCTGGGCCTGGGGAGGCTATTAAGAGCGATGGCAAAATGAGCAATTTTAAGTGCAACAACGGAACAAGGTGTCTTCCAAGTCAGAATCTGGCTCCGGGCCTTGGGGCCCTTCCTTTTAGTATAAAGGTGGGTGTTCTAAGGACAAGGAGTGTTAATAACAATAAAATTTTATGTGCTACAAAATGCCTTTGACAGTAGCAAATAAAAGTGGCTGTTTTGGAAAACAGCCTATATGTCCCTAGATAGGAGAGTGGTTATATAGGCAATAGGATAGCCTCACATGGAAATAAATCCATGAAGTTGTTTCAAATAATGAGATGGATTTGTTTGTGCTACTTAGATGATCTTTAAGACATATTATTGAGTGAAAAAAAATCAAGTGCCAAGTCAACACTCAGTGAGATTACAATCAAGCAACATTCTGTGTTATTTTAATTTTTAATAACAAATTTGTACATTACTTACATAATTAAGAAAATATAAGAAGAAAAATAAAATGCCTGAGTAGAAATAGCTTAACATTTGGACAGATGTAATTGTCCTGGGGGCCGAGCCATGGCATGTGAACACAGATGTCATCTGGGCACGTCTTTCAAATCCTGGGTGACAGCAATAAGTGCTTCAGGTCCTGCTCCTCTGCCTCAATTTCTCCAGCTGTAAACAGGATTATCATTCTGGACCCACTGAAATGCACAAATCCTGCAGGAAGCGGGGAAAGGCTCGTGGGGAAACTCTGGCAAAGCTCAGGGACCATTCCCCTACTCATTCTGGTCGCCGGTTGTTGACACTGGGTTGCTAAATAACTGTAGAACCAACTTGGAGCTTCGTTGCCTTAATTCATCTTGATAAGAAAAGGTTATGCCTTAATTCATCTTGATAAGAAAAGGTTATGCCTAATTTGAGGAAGCCAAATACACAAATTTCAGAATTTATCCCACTATGGGGATTTTTACGGGAAGAAAACTTGTTCAAAACAAGTGACAGCGAACTTGCCTCTAGTTGAGTAGCTCTGTTCTCAGTTTTGATGAAGAGGAATGATTTGGAAATACAATTGTGTTTTATGTGTTGTTGGGAGTTAAATGTATCTAGAACCTTTTTCTGAAAAGCAAATCCTCTCATGTTTTCTAGTGACAAGCTGCATCAACATGGGGAAAAGGGGAGTGGAGGGGCCCAGCTGTGATTTTGCTGGCCCTGAAGATATCGGAGGATCTGCCCAGTTCACTCCTTTCTTTAAGTTCAGCTCATTCCAGCAACCTTTCCTCAAGTGTCCTCTGCAAAGTTTTCTTCAAGACTTTCTGGAGCCTCCTGTACAGCACCAGTCAGGGGTAATTAAGTGACTGGAGGAAGGGATGGGCATGGTGAGGTAGCCTACCAACTTTCAATTTACATTCCTTGAGACGATTTGAACAATGAAGAGCCTTTTAACCATTGTGGTTGGGCCCTGAGTGGGTCTAGGTATGAACTGCCCTAGAAAATCTGCTCTGGACTCTGCTTCTGTTGGATGGAATCAAAACTATTAAACCTATAATAGCATCCACCAACTAGCTGTGTATCTACAGCCAAGTTACTTAATGTTTCTGTGCCTCAGTATCCTCTCTGTAAAATGAAAACATTGGTCTTGCTTGAACTTTGAGGGCACTCACAGCTCTGGGATTCCATTATTCAAGACCCTTAAACAACCCATGACCCTTCCCCAAAGATATATCTCCTAACAGTTTAGGTCTGGCCTGGAACAAAAGGCATAAGAAATATTAGGAAAAGCTTAAATGGTTGCTTTTCACTTAAAGAGATCAATGAACATGTTCATAGCTATCTCCACTTCAAAGAAAACACCAGGAAACTTTCTTTAAGTAAAACCCTTTTTAGTTTAGACTCTAGAACATTAGGAGACCAGAACAGCTATGGGAGTTACTGGGAGGGTCCCTCTTTGCCAATGTTTGGTTTCGGGAGTCAATGTCTCATTTTGCAAGTTCCAGAAAAACCATCCATGGGCTGATCAGTTTAAGGGGGTTAGAAGAGAATAGCAGCCATGTCTGTTGGGTGGGTAAGTTTGAGGAAGTGACAGACACAGAAAGGTCAATACGACATCCTAAAGAACACTCCTCTGATGAACACTCCCTTTCTCTCACTCTTTCCTCCTTCCGTTTACTGAAAAAAAAAAAGGATTTTAAATAGCTTTGACGATATAGTAACCCCAGTTTCTCCTTGAACTACAAAGACACCTAAATGTTTTTACATAATTTAACACCTCAGAGATGAGAAACCAGCAGAGAGATCTTTTTCTCTCTTTCCCTAAGTGAAGCTGTCCTTCTCTGGCAATGTATTTCAAGCCTGATGCATCAGAATTATCCGAGTGCTTTGAAAAACACAGATTCCTAGGGCTCACCATCAATCAACTCAGAATGCCTGGAGGTGGGGTCCAGGGGTTTGGATTTTTTACAAGCTCCCATAGGTGAGTCTTTTACCCATTCCATCTGAGAACTTTGGCTCTATGGCCTAATCAAGGTCATACCGTGGCTAAAAAACTGATTTCACATAATCTATCTCCAGACCATTTGGATCCTTTTTGAATAAAAATTGTTCCAGTAAGTACACTGTTTTAGAAGACAGTAAGCATGTCATATGCTAATTATGGCCAATGACACCATCAAACAAAAGTGCATTACTGAGTGCTTTCAATTTCTTATAATGATGGTAAGTAGGCATGTCATGGGGCCTTTTTAGCCCCAGACATCACTCCAGAGAATTCCAAACAGATATAGACAAGGGCCATGTGGACTCGAATCCTTTGCTCTCAACATGTTTACCCACAGGAATAGGATGTCCTGAAGCAACACTTCCCCCAAGTGAAGTGTTGATAAGTCCGGTTATCAGAAAGATATTATTGGGAGTGTGATATGCAGGGTATTTACATTTTCTTGATAGGGTCAGTCATATGAAAGCTGACAAAGAAAGAAAGAGAGCAGCATTGTGGTGCAATCTCAACAGGCAGCTGTCCCCTGGCTTCCCGATAAATAGGATGACTTGCATTGCTGAGCGCTGTGGTCACTGCCAAAGGAATGGCCCTCTCACATTTCATCTTGATTCACATATTCAGTGAGGTTACTTGTCATCCCCTCCCTCTTCTGCTTCCCAGACACTGAGTCTGGAATGAAAATTCACCTGCCTCTG
Organism: Hipposideros armiger; assembly: GCF_001890085.2. NCBI lineage: Eukaryota > Metazoa > Chordata > Mammalia > Chiroptera > Hipposideridae > Hipposideros > Hipposideros armiger. The sequence continues at coordinate 676,480 of NW_017731392.1, read as the reverse complement.
AGTTGGCCACCGGTGGGGGCTGGGGTGTTACTTGGGTTCCCAGGTTGGAAGATTATCTCACCCAGCCCTAGCTATATAAGCTCAGCAGGGCCAACTCAAGAGAATCATTCCACAGGAGAAAACATACAGACGAGCTTCGGGCCAACATGATGATGCTGAAAGTAGAGGAGCTGGTATGTAAGACCCATTATTTTTACTGGTTCAGTCTTAGTTTTTATTTGAAAATTGAAATGTCCTTTTCTTTCAGGCATAATGCACAAGTACTCTGAACATGTCATATATGGAAAATGGTTTATGTGATGAAATAAGTGAAATTGGGAAAACGGAGCTGGCAGTAATGAATTTTCTACCTATTTCCTCTTTATTATCTTTTCCTTTGGTTTTATTAGTAAAGTGTAGAATTACATGTAGTTATTGAAATGCCTTAGGGAAGAAGATCTATTGCAAGAACATATGTTTGAAGACTTTACAACTCAAGGCCTAGAGCCATCAAAAGTACCTAAAATGGAAGAATTTTAAATAATCAGAGGGAGGTTGTAATTTTCCTGGGAGAAATGTGACCAAGCTGATTTAAAGTAGATTTAAACATATCAATCTAACCTAAACCTTGACTTAACTAAACAGCATGACAGGCACCTGAAGGCAATCCTGGCAGAGAACAGCTGCGCGCTGCAGCCTGAGGTCTGGCGGTGCGCTGCATGGAGGTGACTGTCACCAGGGAGGGAGGACCAGGAGCCTCCTGCAGCATCCTCTGTGGAGAATGAACCCAGGGTAGGCCCTGCTACTTCTGACCCTGCCATCTTCTTCCCTCATAGGTCACAGGGAAGAAGAATGGCAGTGGAGCCACCGGGGAGTTCCTTCCGAAGGATTTCACAGATGGAGAGTATGAAGCTGCTGTTACTTTGGAGAAGCAAGAGGACCTGAAAACACTTCCAGCCCACTCCATGCTCCTGGCGGAGCAACAGTGGAAACTTGAGAAACAACGAGAGGCAGAGGTAAGAACCTTCCGTGGAATTCACTAGTGGGAGGTTGGGGATGGAGGTGTCAAAGAGGAAGGAGGAAAGAAACAGAATGCCACCATTCCAGAGATGCTTCTTTACCAAATTGGAACCCAAAAAGAGGCAACTTCTATGGGACAGGTTATGGGAAATAATTCTTTAGCAAGACTATGACCTCCGGATTCTGAATCAATGATTAAATATTCTATGACCATGTTCTACTTGAAAGATTTGGAAAGAGAAATGTGTCTTGTGAATTTCTCATGTCATGTGCCATCTAGTTAATCCCAAGCAAGGGAGACCTCTCTTTCTCGGTAATGTGGTTTGTGGTCCATTGATCGTTGTTTGACTATATCCGCTATCTGTGTTGACAGTATCTGTGCTGCTGGGTGAATTTTCATTACTTACTAATCACAGACAAAACATGCATTCATTACCTGTAGTCCCAGGATAGTCTGTTTCATGGGCTATGATTATTGGACCACCTGAAAGAGACTGGCCCTGATATTTCAAAGCTTAACATTTATTACTGGATTCTTTTGGGTTAAAAAAAATTCTTGAGTATGATAAAAAAAAATTTCAACGGAAATCTAGGATTTATGGCAGTAATTACAAAATTATCACTTGGGGACTAGATCCTATCTTCTCCAAAGCTCATGCTACATGTAAGAGAAGTGAAGATAAAGGCAGTTAGCTGAAACATTAGACCCCCAAATACCTGAATAAGAAACCACTGAATCCAAACCAACTATCTAATTTTTAAAATTTTTTTGCTGAAGCTGTTCCCATACTCATCTCAGACCTAGCAGATTTTGTTTAGACACAGCCAGACTGCTTGTCAGTAGAACTCACCGTATTTTGAAATATGGATTTCTTTTTCAGCTCAAGAAGAAAAAACTAGAACAAAGATCAAAGCTTGAAAATTTAGAAGACCTTGAAACTATCATTCAACTGAAGAAGAAGAAAAAATACAGGAAAAGTAAAGTTCCAGTGGTGAAGGAACCTGAACCCGAAATCATTGTAAGGGCTATTTGGTTTTGTAGTGTTACACGTCCAGCGTGTGTGCTACAGGGAAATAAGTGTCTGTGGAGGGTTCAATTGGATGCTGGAATGCTCATGGTAACTCGCACACTATTTTTCGCTTTAGACAGAACCTGTGGATGGGCCTCGGTTTCTGAAGGCTGCCCTGGAGAATAAACTGCCAGTAATAGAAAAATTCTTGTCAGACAAGAACAATCCAGATGTCTGTGATGAGGTAAGGCTTATACAAAGCACTGCAAAATCCAGCTCATTAATTTTGTGTTTCTTATGCTTTACTGCAGGCTTGCTAATATGGTGCCAAAAATCAATCCACCTGAAACAGTTTCCCCAGCTGTTGCTGCATATGTCAGCAACAGAAAAGGAGAGTACCATGCAGGAAGAAAAAAAAAAAGCTGGATTAGTGCTATAGATTGGATCCTTTTCTGCACCCTCATATATTTTTGGCTGATTTTTCAGATCGTCTTTAGCTTCTTACATCCTTGGGACAGACTTTTAATAAGGAAAGGCCAATAAGTCACCTTTGCAGAAGCACCATCTCTGATTGGACCCAAAATATCAGTTCTAGGCAGGGAATCTGGAGACTAGAGTTCAAGTGCCAGCTCTTTTACTACTTTGCCACTTGATCGTTAGCAGCTAATTTTCACCTTCTAGACCTCAGTTTCCTTATCGGTAAATAGAGGGCGCTGGCGTGATATTATGCCTAAAGTTGTTCCAGCTTTAAAAATCTATCATCCATTCATATGAAGCCAATTTACCAGAAATCACTAATCGTTTTTGTATTCTTTCCCCTGTGAACTGAAACGGGGGATCATTTCTGAAGTTGAACTAAAAATGAGCCTCCCATTTTCTTACAAATGAATTGAATATTTTTTGATATTCAACATAGCAACAGTCCCAGATGGAAGAATACTGATCTTCATGGCAAACACTACACAAACAATGAAGGTGTAAAATACAAGAAAGGGAAAGCCAGCATTTAGGCAGTTTTGAACCTTCAAGTTCACATCCCTGGCGCTTAGAAATGCACATGACAGGAAGCTCAAATCTCAGTTGCAGGATAATTGTTCTAGTTCTGCTATTTTAGTGAATCTGACATTCCTAATTCATAAAGCAGCATTTGAGTTTCTATCAATTAGGTCATCAGAGCCTCCAGATTCATACCTCCTAGAAAGGATTTATGCACATTTTTATATGCATTTTTTCATCTCTCTCTCCCTTCTTTTAATCTCTATTCTGACAGTATAAACGGACAGCTCTTCATAGAGCGTGCCTGGAAGGGCATTTGGCAATTGTGGAGAAGTTAATGGAAGCTGGAGCCCAGATCGAATTCCGTGATATGGTAAATATATTTCTTTGCTTGGAAATAAGCCAAAATGAGTAGACTATATGAAGCTCAGGAAAACCTACAATGAAACACTGGGCTGAGTGGATTGAAAATTGATCTCAGAGAACTAGGCAAAAGCTTATTTCTCCGAGCAAAGGAAACTTGGGAGATGGGACTAGGTCATGTGGAAAGTATTTTCTATATATACTGAAAAGGAGTGTTCCAGGGAAAAGAAGGAAGTGAACACTGTTGAACAGAATTCAATATCCTCATCAGAGAGTTGGGTCATTATCAAGTCAGTAGCATTACTGAGAAGTAATACAGTCGACACTTGGCTTTCAACATCCCTGTCCTTCCATTATACATGGCCTTCTGCTGGTGGCCCCCTGGCTGCCAACAATGAATCAGAATTCTCTAGCTGCACACCTTATATGATAGATGCCGAGTGCCCTCGATGAGATTTGGGGCTAGGCTGCACACTAAATGAACTGCATCTATGAAAGCAGCTGCTATTCAGACCTCAATAATTCAACCACTGTGATTTCTACAAAGACCAGTATATAGCATATTTTACGAACTGAAATTGAGCTGGGAAAATGCTTTATTTAAATTCATCTCAGTTTGACTTTATAGCAAAGTGGAAAAGGATATGAAAAGCGTTCAAAGGATTTGGCCAAAATTGAACCCAAAAGACAAACACACAGAAAAACAATTTAAAGAAACAAAAAAATAAAATTTGCATGGAAAGACACTAAAATTCATGAGTGTGGGGTGTGGAAGGCCAGGGATATCCGAAACAAATCAGGGAGGAAGGAATCTTCTGAGTAAGTGCAGTGTGTAGTGACCACAAGTGATGACAGTCACGATAAGAGGCTGTGCTGGCACAAATGATAGTAGAGAACCAGCAAGAAATGAGGAAAAAAACAAGGACACAGGAAGAGGTATCAGATCCAGATTAAAAGCTTTTGGAAGGGACCACTTTTATTCTGCCAGAATTTTTAAATACATTTGTCTAGAACTTTTGAGTATACACATATTTGGCAAAAGTGGTTCAAGTTCCAGGCAGCTGTGGGTCTGAATATCTATTCTGCCACTTACCTTACTAGCTATTTCCTTGGGCAAGAAAGTTGAATAGTTTGGAGCCTTGTTTTTCTCATCTGCAAAATGAGCCCAGTCACCCCTAACTCATCATGTTGCTGGGAGAATCAACACGTCTAGGGTATGTAGCACCATGTTGGCACAAAGAAATTCTCAGTAAATTATAGTTCTTATTCTTTTTAAAGGTAGTTATTCATTTATTAAGAATTTCCTAATGGTGCACACAGATGCACACATATGAGTCTATATACTTACATTCACATACCTATAGTTTAGCTAAAACATTTGGCAACGAGCCTTCAACTACAGTAGCTGCTGGAATCGGCGATGTAGACAAGGACAACCATTGTTATTACAGATGCCTTAGGAAGCTTTGTGTTCCTGGGCCTTAGAAACCAAGTATGAATCCCTCTGACCAGGGTCTTCTTTACATTAAGTCATGTCCTTTTACTTTCCGGTTATAGCTTGAATCCACCGCCATTCACTGGGCAAGCCGTGGAGGAAATCTGGATGTCTTAAAATTGTTGCTGAATAAAGGAGCAAAAATCAGTGCCCGGGATAAGGTATTTCTCCTCTTCCTGCGCTGTCTCCCCCCATCCTCCTCGTCCCTTTCCCTGCCTTCTTCTTCCCCCCACTCCCGAGCCCACCTCTCCATGCTGTGCGAGGCTCCACAGTGGCCACTCCCCGCCCCACATACCCTGGGGTCTGGAACAGCCCCTATCCTCTCGCCCAGCAAATCAGCAGCGTTCTTTAATTTCCCAGTTGCTCAGCACAGCGCTGCACGTGGCGGTGAGGACTGGCCACTACGAGTGCGCGGAGCATCTCATCGCCTGCGAGGCGGATCTCAACGCCAAGGACCGAGTGAGTAGTCGCGTAGAGGTGGGCCTCCTGAAGCTTCGCTCCTCATTTCTTTGGAATCGCTCCCTACATCGGGTACACGCTCGGGACCCACTTCCTGTCCTCAGGCCCATCTTTAACCTGTTCACTCTGCTTCTCTAGGAAGGAGATACCCCCCTGCATGATGCCGTGAGACTGAATCGTTACAAGATGATCAGACTCCTGATTATGTATGGTGCCAACCTCAACGTCAAGAACTGTGTAAGTGCTCCAAAGAAGGAACCCGCTTGCAGGCTTTCTACTTTACAAAAGCGCATCTCACAAACCTGAAAATAGTCCCACAATGGTAGTATTTCAGGGGCCTTCGATGGTTCAAATGCCCCTGTCAATCTCATCATGACACTGCGTACCTTACTCAGGTCACCTGGTCAGAGACAGGAGAAGCCATAGTGATTGCTATGGCTTCAGTATCGAAGTCAGAGACAGTGTCTAGTAAGCCTTAAAATTTGGTCTTGAAAATAAAAGACGGTCAAACTGCTCACCTTCACAAACACAAGTGCCATCTGCCTTGGCCATCCCTGGCTGAGCAAGGCCTGGGGTGTCAGGAACACAGACACCCACCATTCCTGAAATGGTCAGTGCAGCCAAGAGCCAGGGAACACGAATCAATCCAGAGGTAATCTGAGTAACTCTGAGTAGTCCTCCCCTCCTTACAACATGACATGCTACCACTTTCTTCCAGTGGGAGCTGTGCTTTTGCCTATATTTTTGAGATAATTTCCATCTATTCTCCACTTTAGTTTATCTGGACATCCCTCAAAATAACTTCCTATATTTAGGCTCTGAAAATGCTTGTATAAGTTCCTTCTACAAGTACGTATTAATTTAGCTTCATCTGTAAGCAGGAAAGATAACCAACTTCCCATGGTCCCAATTCCCAGGCAAACATCATCTAATATAAGCTTTAAATATACCACCCAGAGGAATGGGTGTAAATTACTGAAGAAATAACTTGAAAGCTTTTGGAGAATCACTTTCATAAAAAAGAAAAAGAAAACGCCAGTGATCATATAATGTGAATAATTTCTTCTTATTGTGTTACTATGAAACTGAGAGGAATATTTTATCACTTAAAAAAAAACTGGCTTGGTAACAGGAACAAAGACTAAATGCAAGGAATAGAGACTGCTTAGGGTATTAAAGTGTTAAAGAGTAGGGTTCCGTTATCCTTGATATTGGGATTGGTTTTATCTAATAATTTCAATAAAATATCAGAAAAAGAGTAGATTCAATGAAATCTCCAAAGCTGCTGAAAATATGATGATTTTTTTCTCAGTCAGTGAGACAGTACCAGCAGAAATAAATAGCATACTGATTTGGGGAGAATGTCTAAGTAGCCAGAAAATCAGGAGATAGATTTCAACAGGGAGGAGGGCAAGGAATTTATGGAAGAATAGCCAAAAATATACACATAGGGCTCAAGGCTCTGAGTGTCTGTTAGACCCAGGCATAAGCATTCTGAAACTATTCATGTCACTGACCCAATGAATCAGTGTTCCTCCAAAAGACCAATAAACTATTAGACACCCTCTTGAAGGGGATTGGAAACAACACGCACAGTGTTATTCTATTGTTGTCCAAAACTCTGTCTTCATGTCTGCTGATAAGTGTTTCTCAAGGAAGAGGCTAGAGGTGGGAAGTTCCAAAGTGAAGGTTACAGGGCCACTAACTCAATATGCACAGGGTAGGCAGATCATATAAATGACTTAAGTGGGTGGCTGTGGAGGTCTGTGCACGTAACTTTGAAAGGCAGAGGCGCTTCCCCAGTCCAGTCCATTGTTGCTGTAAGGAACCGCTAGTATCATACTGCCAACTCTTCAGACTTTTTTCAAAGATCACAAATTCAGTTGGGAAATCTCTAATTCCCAACTGTTGCCAATTAATTCCAACTTAAAAAAAAAAATCTAAGCTCTGTTTGGGCCAGAACAAAACAGGTCTCTTCACTGGTTTGCGTCTCAAAGCTGCCAGTTTGCAATCTCTGGGTTAAAGAGATGGAAAAATTCAGGACTTCCCATATTTAAAGACAAGAATTGAGAGGTGACATGGTTTTAATTTTTGTAAATATCTTGAGACATGTTCATAAGGGAAAAAAATTGGGGTCTCAAAAATGTATTCACATATCTCTGATGTCACCTCCATGAAAAATAAATTTATGGGCCAACTGAATGTAACTCCCGAACAGTTGTGAAAAATCTACCCCCTGGAGCAGTAATAGTACTGAGAAATACCTGAGTACTTAAGCCAAGGCGTCGAAGCAGCTTGATTACCACCAGTTTATATCAACCAAGGAATCATTTTCCAAATTGATAGGAACTGGTTTTTTACAACAAGGTCAAAGCTACCACCCTGTGCTTATTCTGCAGCATCCTGGAGACTATGGAGGCATTGTTTGAACCTCAAAATATCTTGGGGTGTTCTTGCCATTTTGTGTCTAGGGACTACAAATTTTTATCAATACCTGAAATAGCCCCAAGGAGTGGGGGGTATTGCTAATCTGAAATGACAAAAGCATTCCTGTGAGAAACAGTGAAGGACTGGTTTGAAAATAAACTGCCAATTACTCATAGAGAAAAGCATGAAAGACTTCAATACCATACACCTACCTACCCATCACCTCATTAAACACACACACAGAGAATGTGAACTTACAGATGCCTCCCATCTGGAAGTCAAATGTCCTCATCTGTTTTCACTAGGCTGGGAAGACGCCGATGGACCTGGTGTTACACTGGCAGAATGGAACCAAAGCGATATTTGACAGCCTCAAAGAGAACTCCTACAAAACCCCTCGCATAGCTGCGTTCTAAGAGAAGCGACGACAGCCCCTTTCATCGGCGGCTCTTCACCCGCATTGGGAAGGCAACAGCCCCGAAGAAGAGCAACTAGTTATAAAACCCAACCTCTCTTTATCAACCTGTTGTCAAGCTGCACCTAATGAAGTTTTGAGAAAGCACGGGGATATAGGTATTGAAATTCCCCTTAGTGAAACTCACTCTATTTATTTGTATTTATTCCTGTTTATTTATTTATTTTTAAGTGTACTTCGATGCCACCGATACTCAGATCCTTTATGGTCATCCATTGGGTGAGCAAAGCTTGGTTCATATATAACACTTCAGAGCCTTCCTGTAGATAGTTAAACCGTGTTCATGAGCAGTGCTCTCAGTACCTACATATGTATCACCTCACGCATGTGGGCTATTTCAAGGGTGTTTTTAGAAGACAAAGGTGATGATTGCAGCCCCTCTTTTGATTCCTGAAGTCTGAGGCAATGGAAGGCATGCAGTGACAGAAAAAGAAACAGTAGAATGAAAGAGATTCTATGAGAAGGACAGGACGACCAGCATTTTTTCCTGGGCCTCTGGTATTTCTTACCAAGTCGCACACTGCACCAAGGGGAAGGGAATGTCACGAGTGTACGTGGAGCGTGGTGGACAGAGTGGGCAACTGGGCCGTGCAGAACGGAATTTGCTCAAAAAAGATGAAAGCAACTGCCAATTGTAAATGTGTAAATGTATAGTATGTCATATGTATATTTTATATTCATAATAAAAGCAAACAGATTCTAAACCTCTTTCTAAGTACTTCTCTTAGTGGGAAAGAGCCATGTGAAAAAAGCCATTCAGATGGGGTTTTTCTTAGTGTTCCAAGTTTTTCAGATTAGGAATGTCCTATAGAGCAGTGCTTCTCAGTATTTAATATGCATACAGATCCCCTGAGCATCTTGTTAAAATGCAGATCCTGATTCTGCCAGCCTGGGGTGGGACCTGAGTCTCCATGTCTGACGAGGCCCGAGGTAACGCAGAGGGAGTGGTTAGGCCACCATCACACCTTGAGCAGCAAGGCTGTGAAAACCTTAAAGGTACAAAGGAGTACGCGGTCTTTGGCCCCCAATGATGGGGCAAAGGGACCCCTGGTGGGCAGAATTATTACTGCAAGTTAAACAAGAGCTTCCTGAGAAGTTCCATCCAGACTCCACTAATGAAGTTCAACAATTATTGTGGACAGTGGCTGGCGGACAGGGTCAAAGACCTCCCACAAGAAAACACACCTGGTCAATGATTTCTGACCTCCAAGGATTCTGTTGCCAGGTGCTGGTCCAGGTGCTAAGACCTGTGATGAGAAAACCAGACTGTCCCTGCCCTGCCTTCCCAGAATACATGAATACTAAAGAAATAATTACAGAAATATACATAGTAAATATCTGTGGTAAGAAAAATGAAGCAAAACATACAGAGTGCTGTGAAAGTCTAAGAGGTGGGGGCACATCATTGGATGAGGGAGGGGATTTCTACGAAGACGTCTTTGAGGCGGTGGCTTTTCAGGGGACTCTCAAGGGCAACCTGGAGTTCCTCAAGCACAGAACGTTCCAGGCAGCAGGGAGGACACAGGAAAGGGCAAGGTCATGGGACAGGATTGGCACTTGAGGAAATGTCTGAAGGCCAATGTGAAACACTAGCACTGGTAACACCTCCCAAAAACCTCATTCCAGACAGGATCATACACATAACCTCTTAGCTTGGCCTCTACCACGGAGACTGTGTCCAAGCACAGTCCATACCCAGGTCTCCCAGATCGCTGGCCATGGACACACTTGGAATTGTGAGGATGATCTGAAACATTTTTGAACCTTTTCTGTCTAGTCTCCTAACAATCCACAGTCCGAGTCCCAGGGGGCATTGGGAGCTTCCTTCTCTGTTCTCTGTCCCCCCCCACCCCAACACACACACACACACACACTCCCTTGTACCACCCCTTCACCCTCCTTCTAGGGTCCTGGCTCTAACCCCGCAGATCCTTAAGGCTCAGGGTCCTTCCATTTCCAAGTAAAGCGCCTACAACACAGGCAACATTCCTGTTGCTAACAATGATGACTCCCATGGCATAATCTGGGTGTGTGTTATTATGTGACCGAGTTCTTCTCTCTTTATGATGTCTTCAAGTCTCCTCCCCGCACGAGCTGGGAGGCTACAGAAGACAGGAAGGGGTTAAAGCCCTTCTGGGTCTCCATATAGAAAGATGTGCGCTGGTACAGAGGGAGAGGGCATGGGAGTCAACACGCAGTAAGCCCCACAGAACAAGGCCACCTAGTAACCTCTGCTAACGGGAAACAAACACTTCGAGCAAAACTTTCCAGTTTCAGCCACACACACACACTTCTTTAAGCTCCTGGTCGCCCCACCTGAGCCAGCTCTTTGCCCACAAACTGTCTTGTGTTCTTAGAACACAAGAGAACATCCCACTAGCCAATACGCTCCCGGAAGTTGTTCTCAATATTCTTTGCCTCGCCCTCTCTTTAAATCAACCACAAGGTTTTTGCAGCAAGCGCACTGCCCTCTGATCTGTCCACTTCCTCTCACCCCAGGGCCACTCACTCCCCTAGTTCAGATCACCATGACATCCCCCTGGATTACTTAAATGACCCTCTCTGGACTCCCAGCCTCTGGTTTACTTCCCTCCAGGCTGTTCAAGTTGCAGCCAGAGTGATTTTTCTAAAATGCAAAACTGGTCAAGTCACTCTCCTCTTTAAAGGCCTCCAATGGCTTCCCATTTACCTCAGGATGAAAACTAACGTTTTCAAAAATCCTAAACGCTGTCTGCTGTTAACTCTATTCTTATCACTTTCCTAGCTACACTCCAAATTTTGTCTGTAATGAATTTTCAGTTCCTTAAAAAGCCCAGGCACCTGGTTTTGTTTTTACATACTGTGCCAGCTCCTGGAAGGGCCTGCTCCCCACCCCAACCCCACCCATTGCAGAAACTTTTCCTCATCCCTCTCCTTCTAGGTTAACTAGGAGTCACCCTGGACGCTTAGACTTTGTGATTCCCCCCATGTGTATTCCTGTTGTCCTTTATTTTTAATCCATGTCGTAACATCTATCATATTGCCTTTATCCCCCAAATGAAAAAACTTCCTGTCTCCCCTTAAACAATACATACTTATGAAGTATTGAAGCCAATTATACAAATGGATAACGAAAAAAAGCAAACATCTCCAATAATCGTAATTTCATAGCTCTCTGATTATTTCTATGATTACATATCGCCACTGTACATTTAGTTTTATAACTTTGTTTTCAACTGAACGAATTATTCTATATATCTTTATAAACGGTATTCTTATGTTTCGATGCACATTGGATTTCACTAATCCTAGTATTGGGCATTTAGGTTGTTTCCATTTTTCCATTATTTTACACATGATTACAAATATTCATGTACCCTTTATACCTAACCAATTATTTCTAAAGAAATACATTTACAGAAGTTATCTATAAGATTGGTATCAAATTATACCTTCCATGTGTTACTGCCTTTCCCCACAGTCAAGAAAACACTCATTTTATAAATCTTTTATCTTTTCAACCAGATCAACAAAAGATATATTTTTGTAACTTTCCCCCAATTACTAAAAAAAAAGCTCATGTTTACTGAGCTTTTCTGGGCCAACTTTCTTTGCCCAATTTTCTATTAAGTCAAGTTCCCTGGAAGCAGCACTTGAAATGAGGATTCTTGTGATTTGTTGAGAACAAATGAGAGAAACAGGACAGGGCAGAAGAAAAGAGGCAAAGATGTGGTTTTGAGAAGTCTCTTCTCAGCCTAGTTCCAGCGAAGTTCGGAGCATAAACTGTACCACCTGGACCCGAAGGCTGGTCTCAAATGCCTGGCATCAGACACCGGCCGTGGGCCAACCTCAAAAGGTGGGAGAAAAACTTCCCAGGCATCTTTGGCTAAGGTGGCTTCCAGTAGGCCAGGGCAAACCTCTGAAGGATGAAGATAAACCATTAGTTCCCCACATCTGAAGCAGCTAAGGGATGGGTACATCAGCCTGGTAAGAGGGATCTGGGTGGACACGAATGGGCTTTGTCATGTTGGATATGTTTTCAAAAAAAAAAAATTAAAAACCTTTAGGATGCTAAACCTCTCTGGAAAACACATTGTAAATGTACTTTCCTAGTTGTGCTTTTCTAACAGAATACTTTCATAGAGACAAAGCAATCAAGCTTTTTATATTTTCTGGCTTTGATGACCACATTTCAGTGTTCTAATCCAAGCTTATTAAAAGACTTATCTATATTTTCCAGAAAAGTGTTTCTTTAATCCACCTGAATTTACTATGGGTGTGGATTGAGTATGAGATAGGAATTAGATTTTTTTTCCCCCCATAACTGATAGAATGATAGCTGATAGTAGGTGCAGTCTACGACAGGTCTTGCTCTAAGCCTTCTACAAATATTAATCTACTTAACCCTTGCAATAATACCACAGGTAGGGAGAACAGATGAAGTGAGCCACAGAATGGTTATGTAATTTGCCCAAGGTCACAGGGGTTAAGTCTTAGCAAGTTGGGATTTTAACACAAGTAGTGTGTTTTCCGTTTTTGCACTTAACTGGTATGCTGCATCGCCTCTCCTACGTTAAGTAACCAGTTGTTTCAGTACCACTTACTGAACAATCCATAACTTCTTATAAGTGAGTGGTTCTGGACTCCCAGCTCTTTTATTCATCTGTAGGAATTTCTGCACCAATTATCGTTTTAATTACTAGAGTTTTGTGGTGTTCTGTAATATTGAGCAGTACAAGTCCCACCCATTGTTCTTCTACGAAATTTCATAGCTATTCTCATATTCTTTCAAAATACCAAGTCTAAAGCCCAAGCATATACACAAGTAAAAACCATACTTTTTCGTTAAAGTCATAGAGAATTTGATGTATATGTCTCCTTCCATGTATTCCATTCTTCATAATTTCACTTATTTTAATTTAAGAGTTTTATTCATTATTTCCTACATATTTCTTGGTAATTTATGTCTTTGTGAATAGGGTAATATTTTATAACACATTAATGTTAATTAAAATTATTGGCTTCTGTGTATTTATTTTACAATGGGCTGCCTTGCTGAACTTTTATTCAAGGTATGGTCATCTTGTAACTGAGTCAGCAGTGGCTCATGTTCTAACAAAAGCACCCATCAGGAGGAACCCGGCTGGCTGCCATTCACTGGTGACCAGCCATCACGCCCTCCTGTTTTGAACAATGGGATAAGCACAGATTCATAAATAGAAAGCAGGCACAACTGCAAATATATAACAAATGTGCATAAACTAAGAAGCATCTGTGTTTCTGATCTTCTCCCAGTTGCTTCTCGTTTTTCAAGAAGATAGTCACACCTGCAATAACTTTACCTCCTTTCTAATATAAGATGAAAGTCCTCAATATTATATCTGGTGCAATTGGGGCTAATATACATATAGTCAGTTGGCTGAAAAAGTAGATTAAGGTGGAGCATCAAAGAAAGTCAAACATACGAGATCATTCCCTTAAACATTTGAGCTTAAAATACATAAATGTACACTCACGTCAAAGAAAGGTCAAAGCCTGTTTGTGTGAGCAATAATGGATGCAATAATGGGAAATCCAGGGGTCTTTTTTGAGTTCTAGTCTCTTTAAAGAAAGAGAACTTAAGACTCCAGTGAAGCAATCCAAGTGCAGATTTTTACTGGATCTCTCCGAAATCTTAGTTATCCTGCTCACACCTTTTTTGACAGTTCTTTTTAATGACTCATCTTTTTTAAACCTTTCAAAAGCATCAACTTTAGTTTTCTTGGGAAGTCTTCTTTTTGCCCCTCATAGTTCATCAGTTTTCATAATTTTTAATTAACTTATATAATTTTACATTGCTAACTACGACATAAACAGACTTGTGTGTAAACACACACCTAACTTTTGGTCAGTCCAACTGGGGCAGAGGCAAAAGCAAGCCTTCCTTAAGTGGCAGGCTCCTGTGTGTGGGCCCAGCGGCAGTGGCCATCAGTTTTACGGAGGAAATGGAGTAGGCTAATCCATCAAATTGCTCAAGTGGAAGTCAGTAAAAAATGCTTTATTTTTAGAACCACCATGGTTAATATATACAATATACAAATATACATATATGAACATATATATGTGCATGAAATAGACTTCTACTTTTGCCAAGGGTTTTTACTGTTGCTTAATTTTTAAATCAGGAGTGAATTTTAAATTTTATCAAATGTCTTGTTAGCATCTATTAAGATGAATTTGATTTTTCTCATTTGACCGATTAATATGATAAAGTACAGTACATTAAAAAGAACTGAAATATCCTTACATTCCTAGAATAAATCTCACCTAGTCATGGTATACTCTGTTTTAATGGCTTCTCTTTACTTTTTATTTAAGTATCTATATTTATCAGTGAGGTTCATATGAAGCTTTCTCTTTTATAAATTATCTTTCCTCTGACTCACTCTTCTTTTTCAAGTTTAAAAAATTATTTGTATCAACATAGCAAACATGAAGACATTTGCAAAAAAAGGCTACTTCTATTTAATATAAAGATGCTGCTCTTAAGAAAGTTATTTCCAAAGTTGGTTAAGTCCAATGCTTTGGTTTTCTTAATACAACTATTGGAAAAAATCAACATTAGGTTTTCAGAGGCTTCCAACTCAAAGGAGAGAATCCTATTTCAAGGTCCTCATGGAGGTAAGCAGCAGCAAAGGAAAAAGCCAGGTGTGATTTTATGTGCATGTTCCCTCTCCTCCCACAAATTTTAGAGCAAGTCCTTTTAGAAAGAACTTCAACTTGATGAATATAATGAAAGAGAGGCTTAAAACAAGAATAGATCAACTAAAGCCAACCTTTTACAGTAAGTTTTAGCAGTCCTCAAAATAACCACTTTTTGAGTAGGAATGTTAAAAAATAATGCATGTTAAATAAAGCAAAAAAGAATGTTTTTAAATGAACGAGAAACATTTTTAAAGAGGCTCTTGAGATACTAAAACATCTTTTAACTTCATTATACCAGCCATTTTATCACTTACACAAAGAATATAAGCTGGACTCCGTTTTTCTCTTAAAATATATTTAAATTCATTAAGCTGAGTCTTTTTTTTTTTTAATGCTTCCTCAGGTTTTGTTTGTTATTTTAAGGGCTTGCCTAAAATTCGTTTCGATAGACTACTGATTTCTAGCTCCATGTGAAAACAGCAACCCAAACAAAGGTTTTATTTCCACTGTGGCTGGTGGGCTACAAAAGGGAAGAAGGGAGCACTGACAGAGGCTGTGAGGTGCGTTCAGTCCTCACACTTGGCTTTTTTGCAGGCTGGGAGAGAATCATCATCTCCTTCTGACGGCCGAGGTTTCTTCACTGTGGAAATAATTCCAAAAGCAGTTTTCCTAGTTTCTGTAAAACAAAGAAGGCAACCACAGTGCCTGAAGTTAACATATAATTTAAAGAGGTGGCTTAACAAGTATCACCGTGTTGCTTTGGCTTATAGCACCAGTAAATGATAAAACCATAATGGACTGGGAGCGCTGACAACAGTTACTGTTGTTATCCCTCCCCCCTTCCCCATTGTACAAGTATCAATGTATTATTAACACCTAATTCATTCCTAAGGATTACCTCAAAGGTAAACATGCAGGGCAGGTTATATCTAATGGTTTGCCCTTCGCATCTGATGCAGCCAGAACCCAAGTCCGAGGCCTTGTACAGAAAGTGCTATTACATTATGGGAGGAAGAAGGATGAAGCAAACAAGCACAACAGTCAACTGTACTGCCCCCACGGTGGTGTGTGTGCTCACTTCTTCTCTGTGCTCCTTGCTAGCTCATCAATGTACCCCTGAAGAATCAATCATACTGTGCTGCCAAGATCCAGCAATGCCTGGTTATGTAACAGGTGTTAAATAAACACTTGTTGGGTTAATGAAGAAAATCAATCTCACATTTATTGATCTCATATATTGGTGTTGATGGAAAAAGAATAGGATTATTAGATGTTGAGGTCAGATTGGCAGCAGAGTTCAACTTAAATGTGGCCAACTTCTGCTAAAAAAATCTACTAATAGGGCGGGCACTGTGTCATCTGTAGAGGGTACAGAGGTGCCTAACAGTGCTTCTTCCTACAATACACTGAGATTAAATGTATCAGGGGCAGATATAATAAAAATGGAGGTACCCACAAGAATTCACTCCGCCTGGGTGAATCAAGGAAGGTATCATAAAAGAGGTGACACTAGAAACAGGAAAGAAATAAAAAATAGATATATGTAGAAGTATTCCTTTGCAAAGGCATGAAGAGAGAGGTAAGAAGAACCTAGTATGGTTAGGGGACAACATGGCTGGTGTGACGGAGGACTGTGAAAAAATTAGGGGGAAACAAAATTGGAGGCGTAGCCTGTGAAGGGCCACAGTTCCACCAAGAGATTCAAACTCAGTCCTTAGGAAGCGAGAAGAACTAGGGAGAAAGAGAGAGATCCACTAGCTATGAAGGAGGTCGAGTCAAAAGAACTCAGTGAACGTAAGTTTAAAGAATTACTTCTAATTTCAAGTAATACAGTGAAGTCAATTTTAAAGAGTTAAGCATTACTCTTTCATTTGTCAGGATTAACTTAACAAGTGTACTATGTCTTTTAAAAGCTTTTTAATTTATAAAACGGACAAAGCTACTCTCAAGGTCATTAAAGTGCCAACATAATCAGAGAGCCTCAAAATAAGTAGAAATTGCCAGTGACTTTGCAGTTTACCACATGAAAAATGTTGCATTTAGAGATGTTTATTTGTATCACTATGGTTCTGAGTAAAAGTCTAAAAATCAGTTGAATAAAAAATATAAAAATCAAATTGTGACAACCAATACTGTGTAACAAAACAAAATGCATTAGTTTCAAACTTCTTTTAGTTCTGCCTCAGAAATGTTCCATCTTTTAGTGTATGAACATCTAATTCTTAAGCTAAGCTGACAACTTTAAGCAGGACTTTTATAGTTATGAGATAAAGTAACTTTTAGGGTAAGTCTTTTAGAAATAAATTTGTTTTTTGTAATAGCAGGAAGTTACATCTGTGTAGGGCTTTAGTTGACCAAGTGTATTCACATTTGGTACTTCCTGCACTCATCCTGCCAAGGAAAATCTATAACTATCTCTAAAGGACTTATTGATGAGTGAACTATTTTTTTTGTTCATGAGGAACTAAGGCAGGAGTCCCCAATGGGTCCATCTTGGTCCAATGGCTGACTGAGGATACCAACCTCATCCATGACCGGCCGAAGCCTCTGGCCTTGAACCACTTTCTTCTGTCCCTTCCCCACCACCTCCTTAGCTGCTATTCAAGGGTTTCTAGAACTCCACAGGACCCATCTAAGGTTGATTCCCTGTGGCAAGCCCCCCAGTGTTGAAAGCCAGCTACTAGTGTCCCAAGTCTTCTGTTTTCCAGGCATCCACTCCTGCATTGCTTTCAACAATTCCTCTCATGAGAAGGTTTCCAGACCCTCTAAGAACCTATTAACTGTCTTCCGGTGGTGCTCCAGTGCATGGCTGTCTTTCTTAAATGTGGCACTAAGGACGACACAGGTGCTAGCTGGGGCTTCATCGGCACAGAGGACAATAATGAGGCTCTGAATCCTCTTGCCTCAGAATCCTTTCTTTCCTCTACTGTAACCTAAGGCTGAATTAGCTACTTAGGAATACACCACACAACTGTCTCATTCTGATTCCAGTATCATCTAAAACCAGGGTATCTATAATTTATCTTCTAGATCAGGGGTCGGCAAACTGTGGCTCGTAAGCCACACGCGGCTCTTTGGGTACGTTTCGTCTCAAAAGTTTGCTGACCCCTGGAAGAGCCAATCCTGTCCCTCACAACAATTTAAAAATTATTTTCGAGAGTCATAAAACAAATGAAATCACCATTATATGAATAACAGCCTTTAAAAATTTTATAAATGAAACTATGATAGTTTTATTTTCATTTTCAATTTTACTTCAGAGCCACATGTACGTACCCAAAGAGCCCCATGTGGCTCATGAGCCGCAGTTTGCCGACCTGACAGCTCTTCCGTCTCAAAAGTTTGCCGATCCCTAGTCTAGGCATACCAAATACTTCTAATTCAATTTTTATCATCTAATAAATAACAAATTCAATGGCTTCTAGTAATGGAATTAATGTGGAGGCAGATATACATAAATGAAATGTGAGTAAAAAAATGTATAGTCTGCACTGCTTGAACATGTAAACAGAAAATGAGAAAAGAATCACAAGCTGTAATAAATGTGAAAAAGTTACCATTTGAGTTAGTTAGTTGGCGTCTGAAAATGTGTTTGCTGTTTCTGTGTTCTTAATGATGCCCCTCTGAAGAGGAGGGAGGAGACAGGGGAATGGGCAGGGACACACACGCAGGGCTCGAAAGAACACATTCAGTACTCATTTCTGTAACACAAACTATATTCATTCCACAAACTAGAGAAAGTCAAGTCTGAAGTGAAGGGCAGGACAGCACTGATTGGTATGGTCAAAACAGGATGAGAAAAGATGACCCTAAAGGAACTCTGCAGGTCAGGATAATACAAGTAGATACGGCTCAACTGCCTGACGAAAAGGGCTGGCTCTGCACATGCCCATTCAGTGTTGTTCCTGGGAGAACTTGCTCACCTCCGTGCAGAAGCACTGCTCGGCAGTGGGTGGACACCGCAGCCTTGGCATCGCTTTCAGACAGTCCAAACAGCAGGCCCCTGGGGGATCGCTAAGGATTTCAACCCAGAGTCAGCCCAGGACATGAGACTAACACAAACATAACTGACGATGCCAATTCACCTGCTCACAGATCGAGAGGGAGACTTTAATTCTACTGCTGTAGAATTAGCATTCTTAGCCCAAATGACACACATCTGAGAAGAGGTTCATTTAACTGTAAGCTTTTATAATATAGAATCCCTTCTCCTTGTTCTCCTTTTTATATCTCAGCCTTAACCTAGAAAACAAAAGACGAAGCTCTCTACAACATGATGTAATTTTTTTTGAAGTTATTTGGCAAGCTTACAGTAAAAGGTTAGGAAAAATATCTTGTTAAAGTATAATATCATATCAAATTACAAATTTCCTAAAAGACAATTTCAATAACTTTTTACTCAGAAAAGGATACAAGTTTGCCACGTCATATGGGCCTCTTATTTCTAAAGGCTAAAATAAAATGAACAAAAAAATAGATGTAAGTTATTCATAACATTTAAATTACTTTGGTTA
>NW_017731392.1:646124-652859 GCF_001890085.2 Hipposideros armiger | reverse complement strand
CACCTGCCATATCCGCATCTCCCATAATTACTTTTATTACTATCTTGTGTCTTCTTCCAGAGTTTCTTCATACAAATATAAGCAAATATGAATATATACATGATATTACTTTTCCTCTTTTTCACCCAAAAGGTAGCCTGCTACATTTCTTGACTGACTTGACTGGTTTTCCATGTCAGCTCATAACTTCTGCATTGTTTTATTCCTGCACGCTAGTCCACTGTAGAGGCATGGCATGGATTTAACCAAGCCTCTACTGATAGACTTTGGGTTGTTTCAATATACCTGTAAAATAAACACTAAAGTGGGATTGCTGAGGGTTATGGGTTGAATTGCGTCTCTGCATAAAAGGTATATTGAAGTCCTAACCCTCAGTACCTCAGAATGTGACATTTGAAAATAGGGTCATTGTAGATGAGATTAGTTAAAATGAGGTCATACTGGACTAGGGTGGACCCCTGATCCGATATGACTGTGCCCTCATAAGATGATGGCCATATGAAGACACAGGGACAGTAAGAACACACTGGGAAGAGAAAAGCAGAGATGGGAGTAATGCAGAAGAATGCAGAAGCAAGCCAGGGACCATGAAAGACTGCCAGCAAACCACCGAAGGCTAGGCAGAGGCCGAGGACTCCCCTATAGGTTTCAGAGGGAGCGTGGCCCTGCTGACATCTTGATTTCAGACTTCTAACTTCCAGAACTCTGAGACAATAAATTTATGTTTAATTAAACCACCCAGTTTATGGTATTCCATTATGGCAGCCTCAGGAAACCAATACACTAGGTCAGAGGGTAAAGCATTTGTAACTTGGATAGTTGTTGCCCAATTACCATTCCCCTACAGAGACTGTTCCAATTTACACTGCTACAATCAGTATATGAGAATGCCTGCTTTCCTACAGCATTACAACAGTGCATCATTAAGCGACTAGGTTTGTGCCAATCAGATAGGTGATTTTTAATGTGAATTTATCTTATAATGAATTTAAGCATCTTTTCATATGTTGAAGGGCTATTTGTATTTCCTTTCCTGTGAAATATCTTTTTCATATTCTTAATACATTTGTTTGGATTGTTCATCTTTTTTTTTTTTTGTCAATCTCTAGGCGCTCTTTATCTATTAAAGAGATTAACTTTTTGTCTATCAGTGAAAATATTTTCACCATTTTGTCATTAGTCTTTTAGCTTTGTTTCTGGTGCGGTTTTTTGTTTTGTTTAGTTTTTTTAACCACACAGAAATTTTTGATGCTGGCAAGTTTGCTGGCACTGGTTCAATAAAGTACTTAACATATTTGGGTTCACAATATGTGATGAAAAATGAAGTTTACAGAGCACTGATACCCCACCAAGTATAAATGGCACGATTCCTGGAACAACCTTGCTGCTTCAGACACTCACTACTTAGTGGCCATCTGTCAGTGGGGACTAACTGGAGAATGAAGATAGAAATGGATGAGGGTTAAAGGAAGTGCTGAGGGGAAAACATCAGAAAGAGAGCGAAAAACATACAATCACTGAAAATAACTCAATAAACTTGAAGTCATTGCTGAATGGCAACAGCACTGAGAAAACCAACGGGAAAGTAAAGGTATGTGCTGCTTAAAAAATATTATTTTCAAAACCTGAATTGATAAAGATTACGTTTTAAAGTATCGAATTATCCTGTGCTTAATAAAGAGCTTTTCTGTACAGTAATTTTCAATAGCATTTCCTAGTGAGAGACGACAGCGGATCAGAATCAAAGCTTGAGTACAAACCCCAAGTCATCCCTCTGAACGAGAAGTGCATCTGTGTGAGTCACAAACTACCTGAGGCTCAATTCCATTACCTGAACGCTGGAGGTAACCCACCCTGAAGCTGCTGGGCTACAGCAGGCGTGAATGTGCTAAACGATAAATGATAAATAACTAGAAGTCATTTGATTATCTAAGAAGGGGAGCTGAATTCAATTTTTTAGAAACCCAGCTATCCCACGATTAAGTTGTAAGTCCCAAACAAGTTATTTAAACTCCAGAAGAGGTTTGAAGGAGACTGTAGAGGGAAGTACATAATTAAAATTATGGTGCCCCAAGTATGTGAAGGTAACAAAAGGGATGAGAGCTACAAATTATACAAACGGAGTGCTTTCCTGTGATTAGCTCCTGGGTGCGCCTTCATAATCCCAGCCACCTAGACTGATAATTCTCACATGGTTTCTAGATAAACGACTAATGAATTCTGTATTTTAATATGCCTGCTTCTCACCACCGCAAAAGAGCACAAACCCTGAGGGAAACCAAAGGGAAAGGAAAGATTGTTTCTTCATGTGCCCAATGAAGTAATCCTTATAAAGCCAAATTATCAACCTCTCATAGCCAAAGATAAGTTCATCCTTAAGGCCAAAGGAACAGGCAAGGACCAAGACCTGGATACCTTTTACTGTATGTTTCCAGCTTCCTAGCTTCAAGGAGAACTAGGTGAATAAATTAACAGGGATCTTTCTGCTTCCTGACCAATTCACACTGTAGCCTTACTTCTACATTAGATGAAGACTAAAAATAATCCTGTACAGCTTTTCTCTCCACTCCACCATGTAGTTTCTATTAAATAACATATGTAAAATGTTCACACCAGATTTTTAAAAAAGCAGACACTGTGCTAAATATTGCATATCCCTCTCACTTGTCAAATTGTTACTTTTCAGAATTCTTAAGTTGAAAAATGTGGGAATTAAGCCAAAAATATCCATCAAACAGCAGCAGCTTTCCTGAACTTATAGATGGAGTCGGTATGTGTGTNATATATAACCTTAAAAAGCATTTTGTAACAGTATAAAAAAAATATATGAGCAAAACTTGAAGCCCAAAAGGAATGGAAATAAGTTTTACTCTTCAGCAATTACAATGAACAAATAGTTATAAATGAAAACATGCAATAAACGTTCATTATAATACTATTTTAATTTCTCTCCTAGAAACTTTTCAAGATTTTATAACTTGAAAAGTGAAAGCAAAGTATTTAGTACCAGACTTACCCTTTCTGCAGCACTAGACAGAATTACATTCTACAAAACAAAAAGTGATCAGTATTAATCTTAGATAAATATTAAAAAAACCTAAAGTCTTATAAATAACCAGGAATCACATTTTATCATTTAAAGCATTATAAATACCAACTTCTTTTAAAGATAAGGTAAATAATTCAAGTAAAAGAATTGAAGACTTCATGTCAAACTAAAGACAACTGAATAGGCCTCCCCAACAGATCTTAGAAAAGATGAATTAGTTTTTAAAACTAGTTGAAAAGGTCATATAACCTTAATTGATCTCACTGATGATAATTACTATCTAGACTAGTCTTTTCACAGTGAGTGAAGGGCAAATTCCTTATTGAAAGATAATGGCTTTCAACACATCTTTCCTCCCCTTATGTAATTCTTCCCAAGATATATGTCTTCACTTTAACACTTGCAGAGCTCGTTGAAATGGGAGAATTTATTCCTATATCTTGAGAACTTTCTGCTTTAAGGAAAGGAATCAGTTTGATACTCCAGTGTATTAATAACAATAAACTGCTAGATTTAAAAAACATCCTAAAATTATGGAACCATACCTTTCCTTTGCAGACTTGCATCAAATTGAGAGCATTGGAAATTGTGTACCTTCTCATTGTGGAGTCTTTGATAGCGGGGCTGTAGACAAGTTCAAAGCCCACGCCTCGGTCAATTGCCTTCACAGGAGATAAAGAAAATAAACTGTCAAGGATAAACACACACTGTCCTACTCTGTTTTCACTAAAGTTCCGTCTCACCTCCCTCCTCACCCTGCACTGCCCGCCTCCTGCATGTCAAGGACCAGCCTTAAACAAAGGTGGATCTACGTCCCAATGGCACCATCCACAGGAGAAGATAACAGATCTGTGGGTCTATTTGATCAACAGAGTGTATCTTAGCTGTGGGGAAGCTGACTTTATATAAATAGGAATCATGAAGAGGCCGCGGAGAGCAAGGGCCCAGTGGGGCGGCAGAAGGGCTGTTATTCTATGAACTATCAAAAGGAAAACAGAGATGTGCTCCCTATACTTAGGGTAAACTGTCTGCAAAATAGTAAACCAAGTAATCTGACCCAAGAATGAAGAATGAAAGAAATGAAGAGCTGAAAAATGTTTCAAGAGCGGGAGTGAGAAGGCCTCTCAGGTAAGTCATTTATTGCAAATATGTTGAATTAAGGAATACAGGCAGCCACGGCTGAGTGCTATGCGCCAGGGACTGTGCTAAGAGTCTTATGTACGTATTTAACCCTACAATACATTCATAAGGCACGATGGCAGAGATTGCTAAGAGTCCCCGGTATCTGTTCTCCTCTTATTGTTTACTATAGAGCCCTGATTTTAAGCTGGATGCATGAATGCCCAGAAAAAAAGATGGACGAAGCCTAGGGTCTTGAGGATTTTGCCCAGCTCACCACACAAGCTTGGCCTTTTACATGAGAAAAAAGAAGCTTCTTTCTTATTTAAGGCATTCTTAATAAGTAAGCAGCCACAGGTAAAAAAACAGCCTAAAAGGGGTGGAAATGGGGTTGAAATACATCACTACACTATTCAGCTTCTCTGAGGAGCCACTCAATATCTTCCTCCACTCACAACAGATATGTTCTAAGCTAGCTCGGCATGGGAATGGTGAGCAAAAGCTGACACGGTTCCTCTCTTTTAAGAGCTTATAATTTAGTGGGGGAGCCCATCAAATAATCACACACAAAACAAACTTCAACTGTGATAAGTGCTGTCAAAGAGGAGTTTGGGAGTGGGGGAGGAAAGAATTAAGTAGTCGAATAGTAGCGGGAGGAGCATTTGCAGAGGGAGGGAGGAGAATGTGGAAGGGCTCAGGGTTAGAGGGAGCACAGCAGCACACAGAGAAGGGCATAGGCTGGGGAAGAGAGAATGACAGGGCGCCCCGTGGTGAGAGCAGAGGCTGAAGAGACGGGAAGGGCCACTGTGCAGGCCGTCAGCACTGGTGACAGGGTTAACCTTCCAACAGCAATGGGAAACACCGAAGGATTCCAGCATGGAAGTGATGATCAGACTCGCAGTGGCAGTCACTTGGTTACAGTGGTCTTTCGAATGAACAAAGAAAGATATACAGGCATAGACCAGGTGGGATGGTCCACATCTCTGCCTGGCAAATGAGTTTCTATTGCCCAGAGGATGAGTTGGGGCTGGTCCAGCTGTGACGGCTGGAGGTCCACTCCTGAGTGTGCACAGGGAATGGAGAAACCCATCTTCTTCCAGAGCTGACAGCCCACCTTGATTTAATTCCTTCTCCCTTCCCTTTCTAAACAGGTTTCCTTTCTTCTATCCCCCAATCTCCCCTTTCCTTAACTTTTCTTTCTGTCTTGGGGCTCCTAGATTTTATTTTGAATTTCCCTACATATCTGATATTAGTTTAGTTAGAATTTACATGCTGTTTTCCACACTCTAACCTTCTCCTCTCCCCTTCGCTGGGGATGTGTATTACATTTTTTGTGCCATAGCTAAATGTACACCTCCTTCTCCCTGCCTAGCTCGCACGCTTCTTAAGGGCTCATCATGACACTTCTTTGTAACACACAACTGCCTTTTATACAAAAGTGTTTATATCCCGAGTGAATAAATAATAGCTTAAGGGAAAAAGGTCATGTGCTAATGCTGTTCCCTATAGATAATCCATCATAAAAGAAACCAGGATGAACTGGACAAATTGAAATTCAGAAGACAAACCAAAACATCTCCTTTAGCCCTATTTGCAACTATCCCCTTAGCTATTTCTCTTACCCAAACTACTAGTTAGTCAAAGAGGCTGACATATTTCTTTTCCTCATCCTTCTAGTTGCTGAACTAAAATACAAGCCTGTAAGATGGAGAAGAGGAGAAAGAAAAGATGTGGATGACACACAGAACTAGGTAACTAAGTCTCAAAGTATTCTTGAATCGAAAATTTTAGCCCTCCACCAACGGGGAACAGATAAAAATAAACTCCCTTTTTGGGGGAGGAGCAGGGAGGGAAAAAAGGGACAAAATTATCAGCTTAATTATGTTTTTTTTAAAAAGGTGATTTTGATCTTAGTACATTAATCAAGTCCACTTTAAAATTGCTAAGAAAACTCTGAGACAAAAAAATTAAAGAAATTAAAGATAATATGCTACTGAAGGTTGTGAACATTTCTTTCATAACATCTTATTTGAAATTTTTAGATAGATACAATACAGACTCATTACCTAGGCTCTCGCTTCTAAGACAATTTTAATGTAAATTGCCTTAAGTTAATCAAATGATTGTTCTTAAAAGTCTTTTCATAAAGAATGACAGTGCCTGCGTGATTGGCTTTTGTTCTCATTTCTGACCCAAAGTTCTGGAATAGGCAGACAATTTCTTTACTAATGAGAAATAACAGTCATACCAATGTACAAACTAAGGGCAGGCGTGTGATGCTGGAATCAAGAGATATTGGTGGTAAATTCCAAGAACAAAGCAAAGCTTGAGAGAAGGAAAATGGGGAGTTGATTACTGGGACAATATACAAATCCCCTGTTAATTTCATAAAAATTAGTTCTTTACTGAATTCAAAGGATGACACTCTTGGAGTATCATTATTTAAGATAGGTAATTTGTCATATGAGTCACAAATCAAGTAACTTAAGAAAGCAATAAAAAGTCCCACTAGTGGGCCGGCCGAGTGACACGATGGTTAAGAACTGGCTTGGGATGCCAGAGGGCCC
>NW_017731392.1:637136-638905 GCF_001890085.2 Hipposideros armiger | reverse complement strand
TTTTTTTCCCCTCTAAGAACACTGGTTTCCTCTGCCTCTTGTCCAGCTTGTTAATCTTAGTTTCTACAGATTCAAGTATAGAATGGAAAGTGTAACACTTACCACATTAATAGGGGGTCTTTTGAAGTAAAATGGTAGTTTCTCTGTTACAGTTATGCAGACTAAATCCACATCTAAATGTGTACAAGCAACCTGTCAAGAAGAAAAAACAGGTAAGGACAAAAGGAAAACTGGCACAAGGTAAGAATGGGAGATCAGTCAAACCCCATATAAAGAAATACAAATAGAGATTGCTCATTCCAAAGGTGTTCTGGTGGTTCTGTGTTGAAATACATCTGATCCTTTCCAAATTGAGTGGTTAGCCATTTCTTCATATTTGGTTTGAATGGTTTAACTGTAACCTACATGAAACAGAGTGATATGTACACAGACCCTCTCAGCAGACAGGGTCTGCTACATAAGGATGGGTTGGTAAGAGAGGCTCAGTTTGTTAAAGTTTAGACTATTCTAGAAAGGGGAAACCGACTGTCATGTCCTTGAAATCCAAGGAAAAAAATAAGCCAAAAGGCATGTATGCATATTCCACTTTTTTCCCACATTTTATTTATTTTTGTGCTAGGAATTGTCCCAGGCCTGTGGCTCCTATCAGTCTATTGAGTGGCTGAGGAAACATTAACATGATGCTACCAATGGCATTTTGTTCAAATACTAATAGAAACAGTTTACCTAAATGGTCAAAGCAGAGTTCTGGCAAATCAAATGATACTAAATGCATCTTTCATCTTTTAATTTCCCTTTCCTTTGTTCTAATTTTTGCTATCACTTGTTGATCAATACTCTGCATTAACTTCCAAAAGATATTTGAAACAGCTTACAAAATAAAAATGCATACAAGATAAAATAAACAGACAAGGAAATCAGGATAAAAGGAAAACCACGGAAGGAAAATACATCTGGGGAAAGGTTACAAGCATGAGAGTACAGGCCAAAAGAAACTGCTAGAAGATGCATATCTGGCTCTGATTTTGCCATCAGGTGATAAAAAGAAGTTTTGCACAGTTTTGTAGTGTATTATAAATAAGACATACTGACAATGCTGGTACATACAGAATTGATGGACAAATTCAAACTGCCAGGTGGTTGTCTGTGCTGATAAAGCAACATTAGTGGCACAGACCAAAGAAAAGGATGGAGTAAGAAAAAGGGGTCAAAGTGGGGGTCACTCCCGCCCCCACCCCAGGGTTTTAGGAAGCAGGCAGTGATCACGGTCGGCCTGGCTCTAGGACGGCCGTAGTAACTTAGTAAGCCTGGGAAGTAATGCTGTTTTGGCAAAAACACTTGGCTCATAAAGAATCTGCCCCATCCCAACTGCTGCAGCTGTCCAACTCATAAAAGCGTCCTTGAAAATTTGATAAGAATGAAGAAAAGCTCTGAATAGTAGACAACGCAAGTGCAGCTTCTGTTCATCATTTTTTAACTATCTGAATGGCAAAGATCGAAAAGTTCAGGGATATACTGCTGACACAAGAATGAATAAACAGGCACTCACAGGGTCCTTAAATCAGCGCAGAGTCTTAAGTACTTTAGGGCCGGCCGAGTGGCGCGATGGTTAAGAACTGGCTTGGGACGCTAGAGGGCCCCGGTTCAGATCCCACATATGAGGGCCAGTGACACTGCCCTCTACAGCTAACATGCTGAACAACAGCTCAACCTGGAGCTGGGCTGCTGTGTGTAGCCAGCAGCCAGCGTGACTGGCCAGCAGCCGCAGT
>NW_017731392.1:634697-636969 GCF_001890085.2 Hipposideros armiger | reverse complement strand
GGGAACGGGACAGACACTGCTGCCTCCAGTGCCATCCTCCTCCTATGCCACCCCAGTGCCCCACTTCCCTCACTGCATACACTTCCTGCGAATGCCGACAACCAGCTAACAGCTAACAATAAGCAGGATCTGGCCAGGTTCGCCAAGCTGTACTTTGATATGCAAAGTTAGACATACACTCATTCGACTGAGAAATTTTACGGAGGATCCATTCTAGGCAAATACTGGGCTAATTAAAAAAGGACCACACACAGTTGGTGCTCTCTAGAAGCTCACGGTCTAGGTTGAACAGTAGGGCACGCTCATAAGAAACCAAACGAAAGCCCTCACCGAAACAGCTCCTGGGGAGCTTACCACTGCTGCGGACACGAGGAATTATGTGCACTGCTGTCTATTCCATGGACAGCATCGCATGCTTCTGCCTTCTCTCAGCCAAGCGCACAGTAGCGTATGTGGGCTTACTTAGGCAAACCTCTAGAAAATAGCCTTCCTGGATCATTACGGTAAAGAGAAAGGTATAAAAGTTGTAAGTTTAATAGCAATTCACAGAGCCGCCGCTCTGCCTATCTCCAGAGGGTGCCATTTATACAGAAACTGGACTGACAAAAAGCCTTGGCAAACTTCTAGAGTCAGACATCGCTGCCTCTGGAGAGGAACAGTATGTGGAGAGGAACGATAAAGAGTGCCATAACCTTGGGTACTGTATGGGTTTGTGCCTTTTATAACAGGTAGCTGGGGCCCATCAGAGCGCGCGTCACAGGGAATCCACCAGACAACTGTCCCAACCCTGCGACTCAAGAGCTGGGTGGCTTCTCCTTGCTGGCNCAACAAAAATTGGGTGTGTTACCAACTTTTAGTGTACAGCATAACTGAGTTGTCATTTAATAACCAAACTAAGTTACTGCTTAACAAATTTGGAAATGCCCAAGGTCCTCCTTATATTATACACCATGGTTCCATCACTGAATCGGAATCTCCTGTGGAACTGGAAACAAACAAATACCCAGAATTGATCCCAAACCTACTGGATCAGAATCTCCAGTGGTGAGGGCTGAACAGCCTGATTTTAAAAAGTTCCACAGGGTTCTTTGATGACTAAGAACCACTTGCTTCTACTCACCCCTTTTTCTGAAACGAAAATGAAAATTACTCTAATTGAACATTTTATGAGAAGAGCTACTCATAGATAAGTTGTGCTGTTTCTCTGTAATAATATAAACAACTAAGAATTGATAGTACGTCTTGAAAACTAATTTACCACACATCAGCTTCCTTAGTCAACAGCTCCATCTACTGGATAAACTTAGGCAAAACCTTCCTATAATTTTCAAACAGACTGCTTAAAAATGAACTATGCTGTAAAACTAAAACAGCAAAGATCAGTACTTTTTTTACCTGAAATATCCCTTTAATGGATATACTTTATGTAGGTGGATACTTTTTTGAACCTAGATAAAGACAACATTCAGAACTTTCTAAAAGTACCTATAACTCCTTTTACAATGTAAAACATATTCCTGAAAGCTGTATTACCATTGATTTTTTTCCTTTTATGTAATCATTTAAAATGCCCAGTGTGTTCTGTCTCAAGTTGACAAAAATGAGCATACCCGTTAAATAACCTTCTCTCTTGAAAAATCACAGAAATGGCAATTTTAAACATACAAAAGGGATTAAATTTATAACGGCTCTAAGATCAGGAAGGCGGGTAGTATCACCAGATGGCTGACTAAAGAATTTCTAGAAGACGGACAGCAGACATGATCATGCTGGTGTATAGGCTGCACCTCAGAGCATGGAGAGGGGAAAGATGAAACAGAGGTGGGAGATTTTATGCCACCCCAGAACCTTGTACCTTTCTTCCCTACCAGGCAGCAGCAAATACTAAGAAAGGCAGACATTGAAGTGATTTTAGAGCCAGAAAGAGATGGACCAATATTTACTTTCTGAAGTTTCCAATGAATGAATGAATGAATGAAGTACAGATAAAGAAACAGAAGAAAACTTGATGAGCTCTTCCTATCTGAGCCCATCAAATGTTTAGCATGATGAATAAAACAAATCAAAACAAAACAACACATGCCACCCTGTGAAATCCCAGAACTGCAAATGAAAAATCCTAAAAGTTTCAAGAGAGGGCAAAACAGATCACCTAAGAGGCATCATCAGACTTCCTTTATAAAAATAATAAACATTATTTTCTTCTACTTAATGTGTTACTTACATGAAAAAGTTTTTCTGTCTTTGGAAAAACCGCAACAATATCATACAG